>NW_020955604.1:257265-264681 GCF_003031625.1 Empidonax traillii | reverse complement strand
CTCTTCTCTTCTTTTCTTTTTCTTTTCTGGAAGAAGATTTCTCCACAGCTGTATTGTAATGCAGGTATTCTTAGAAAAAAATTATCTCACTTTTGGGTACTACTGGGCAATAAGTGGAATAATGTATTCACTAACATGATTGCTAAATCCAACAGATTCATTCAGCCATGTCTGTAGCAGACTCTCTTTGCTTTTCCATGCACTTTTGAGAAGCTGTTTTTTTGTTATGATAAATGTTTAGGTAAGAAGTGTTTATGTAAGTGTGAATGTATCGGCACACCAACAGGAGTGTTTATATGCAAACACATATGTTTATATGCAAACAAATATGTACACAAACACATATGTACACATATGTACACATGAAGCTCTTTCCTTCTCTTTTTACTCTTTTCCCAGTCTTTTCTCACTTAGAAGAATGAAATGAAAGTCAAGTCAATAAGGCAGCAATAAAACTGATTGTTCTCATATTTGCTGGCCTAAAATCTAGAGCTAATATACATGTTTAATATGATCCAAGGTCCAGAATTTAAAAGACTTACTACTTTCCATGGGATTTGAATCATTTACTGTCTGAAATACATTTAATGTGCCAATGTGACAAAAAAAAGCAAACTGCAGTACAGTTTTCAAATAATAGAAGGGCGTTGCTGAATGGCAGAATCATGAGCCCAGTTGCTAACTGAATAACTAGGATAACTGATACTCGAATAATTATGAAAATTAAAACATTTGTAAAAAATGTATGGGCAATTTGCAAACAGTTTGCTACCTGCAAAGACAGATAAGTGTAAAAAAAGATTAATAAAGTCACCATGTTGAATGCTGACGTCAAGTAACAATAGCTTAAGAATTTGTATGTCACTTTTGGACAGAGAGCTGTCTCAGTTCTATTCTTGGTGTTCCTATTTATCAATTTTTTCTTATGAAGTTACTGAACACTGGGGCCAAACTGAGCCATCATGTCAATAGGAATTACATCATCATATTCAAAGACAAGGCATTTGTTATGAAATCCCTGTAGGAGTACACACTGTGCTGAAATCATTACTGAGAAACCCAGTGATCTGAAATGAGAAGAAACATTGAAGCTGCGCATGTGCTCAGCTAATTCCTTGCTGAACACTATGAGGAACCCAGTAACATGAAAATAAATCTGAAAAAAAAAAATTCATGCATCCGGAAGGTCCTCACTTATTTTATTCCGGAAAATGCAAAAGCTACTGTACAGTGCTTCCCATCCTGCTTTATGTCTGTTGTGACAAGGTAAGACTCTGGCTTGTTTCGTGGTTGTTGTGTTTTGTTTTTTTTTTTTTTTTTTTTTTTTTTTTTTTTTTTTTTTTTTTTTTCTCACTTGAGTGGTTACAGTTCCTATTAGACGTTTCACTCTGGTGACTTGAACTGCATTTGGAAAAACTATTTTCTGTCGATCGGTACAAGTATGCTTGCACAGAGAACAATACATGTAGAAGAGGAAGTGTTTGCACTGATTATGGCAATTAAAAGTACAAAGAAGAAGAATTAAACTTCACCTGACATTGCTGTGAAAAGATTATGATGTCAAAAGAGAAGGACATAATTTACAGCATAGCTCCACATAAGAAAGAATAAAGCGAGCACATTATTATTGATAGTTTCTGCTTTATACACAGATACATGCACACATACTTTGGAACTTATTCTACATCTTGAAACCAGCAAATAAAAGCCAAAAATACCTTTGTGTAAGTTTGACTGCAAAGAGTAGCCCAGAAATGAAATGGGCTACTCATGAAATTGTACTTTCATGCACTTTGTACATGACTTCCACTCCCACCCTCCAAAAGACCCCAAACAAACAAGTTTTTTACTTTAAGAACCTCTTAATTAAGTCAAAGTATCAAACAATTGTCTCATTGTTGCCAGGTAGATAAACAACAAATATTTATGATGTGAAAACCAGGAAAATGTTGGAATTCAAAAGAAAGAGTAATCCAGTTCAAATTACTTAATTACTACACATCTTGTAACTATTCACTGTGTGTATTCTCAATCTATCTGACACCAATCTGGAAGATATTCCTGGTTCACCTTTATAACCTTGACAATGAAAGATAAATCTCTGAGCCAAAATATGCATCCAGGTTGCAGGTTTACTGTTGTTAAAGTCATATACCTGCCTCAGTTTAATTTTTGCTGTGATTAATTGCAATTATCTGAGCAATACAAATATCTGAACACATAGGGAGGAAGGAAAGAAGAAGGAAAGGAAGGAAAGGAAGGAAAGGAAGGAAGGAAAGGAAGGAAGGAAAGGAAGGAAAGTGAAAGAGGACAAGGCTTTAGAAGGGTTAATTGAAGCATCTTGCTGCAGGGGCCCACTGTTCTCCCCCCCCCCCCCCATTTCTCTACCTTGCTCAAAGGAGATCTTGTACAAATTCTGCAGACCTAAAATATTTACAGATACATAGTACAAAGAACCCAGAGGTAATAAATTATAGTCAAATAGGCCAAGGTAGACATTTGAATAGGTAGAATAGGCCCGAAGCCAAGGGTTTCTTTAAGCCCGAATGATCAGAACACGAAACAAAGGAAAGAACGAAAGGTCACCAGGGTCACCCGATGAAGAGGAGAGAATTTGAGACCCCATGAGGAAGTAAGGCAGGATCTACCACCATAATATTCCTCAAAATAGAGACCACGCCTCAATCTCTGCCCCTTACTCCACCTGTTATGAATATTGTAATCTAATGATGCAATAATATGAATATGTATGTGGCTATGTTGTAATCATCATTGCCAAACCTGTATAAAATACTCATTCTAACCTAACCAGCTGGGAGCCTGTTTTCCCAGCACTAGCTGGCAAGCTGCCCGGCCGTCAATCAATAAATACCTTGCTGTTCTAGGCATAAAACTCTGTCTAAACAGTTTTATCTGCCTTTTTTTTGGGGCATCAATTTGGCAACCCAGATGGGACTTCTATCCCTCGGCTGTGAAATCCATCGAAGGTCAGGACCCCTTCCCAGGCGCTCTAAAGGTAAGCTTTTACCTGTAAAGGGGGGGCTCCTGTCTTCGCTGGCTTCTCGCAGGGGTGGATAAAGTTCCCATGATCAAAGGTATTTATTCTGTTTTTATTCTGGTTTTAACTTACATGCACTGGTGACTGTAATAAGGTGTTCAAACACATGGGCAGGACGCTGCTGTTATCATGTAGAACACACCATAAGAAGGATGCTTCTTTGGTCTGTTTGGGAGAACTCAGAAATTAGTTTTCCTTCTGTTGGGAGACTATCCCCATAGTTTCATTCTGGTATCTGGTTTAGCTGAATATCTGTTTGGGAGAACTGAGAAATCGGTTTCCTTCTGTTGGGAGACTATCCCCATAGTTTCCTTCTGGTTTCTGGTTTAGATAAGGATTCTGGGCCTGACACGTGTCGTATTGTCTTGTCTTATATGTAGTTATTGTGCTGAATTTATTTAGTGTTACACTGTCTTTTGTTATATGTGGTTTGCGTCTCGTGAATGTAACAAAAAACCGGGTTCTGGCATTTCATGGTCTGTGGCCAACAAAGCAAACATCTCATTAAGAGGTTTTTTTAGGTTTGAGTTAATATATGGAGGGCAGTTTTGAACAATTGACAAACCAAACCCCCTTATGAACTGGGGTTTGGGGCACTGTTATTGTGTTAATAGTTTTGTGTGTGTGTTTATTATCATTTTGTGTTGTCTTGTTTATTTTTGGAACAACTGATATACCTTGCTTACCTTGAAGCATTCAAGTACACATAGTTAAAGGTCTTATCATGCCAAGAATTGCTATATGGGAAGTAGTGCTGAACAGTTAACTATAAGCACACCACATTGAATAAGACCTAGAATTGTTTATTTTGTAATTATTGGTACAAGCCTTGTGTAACACATGTAAACATGTACAAACATGTAAAGTTTGCCTCCCCGACAAACAAGGTTGAGTCAGAACCAGCGTGCATGTTGTAGAATGCCCTGAATTAACAGGTAGAGATACAGGCACAAGAGGGGCTGTTGTTGCTTACAGGGTACTGAGTGAGGGGGGGCTGGCAGGCTTGCCCTGAGCAGACCCACTGGTTGAATTAGAGCTAGGGGAAAATGAAAAATAAATGGATTTTTAATTGACACTGGAGCTACGTTTTCAGTTTTAAATCAGGAATTAGTGCCAAAAAGTGATGAATTTATCCAAGTAATGTGAACTACAGGCCAATCAGAAAAAGCTTTCTTTTTGAAACCCCTAAAATATAAAATTGGAAAACAAATGGGAATTTACCAATTTTTATATTTGCCTAATTCTCCAAAGCCCCTTCCAGGTAAAAACTTGTTAGAAAATCTGGGAACTGTAATAAAATTTGATAAAAGCAAACTTGAATTTCAAGTAAACCCTAAGCCTGACTGTCAGAACAAATTGTGAGTGAAGCTTACCCCTTAGTGTGGGCCACAGATATCCCTTGAAAATCAAAGCAAGCTGCCCCAGTAGTTATAGAGTTAAAAATCAGGAGCCAAAACCGGTACATAGAAAACAATACCCATTAAGGGAATTGAACCCATAATAGAATGTAAATCATATGGTCTTACCTCAAAGGTTTTAAAACCAGTCCCACAATATTTGCAAATCAATTATCTAAGGAATTGGAACAAAGGGAATGGCCACAGGGAGAGGGCATTCTACAATATGTAGATGATTTACTCACAGCAACTAAAACTGAAGAAAAATGTATAAAATGGACAATTTCATTGTTAAATTTCTTAAGACTGAATGGATAGCTGAGGTGTTATTAAACATAGAAGAAGCCAGAAAACTCACAATGGGCCAGAAAATGACTGTTCTAATATCCTATACTGTGTCAGCAGTAGTAGAACAGAAGAGTGGCAGATGATATAATCATTCAAATGACTAATGTTGTCAACCCAGCCTCATTCCTAGGAGGAAGAATGTCAGCAGAGCCTGTTGAACATGACTGCCTGGAAACCATCGAAGCTGTATATTCCAGCTGCCCAGACCTTACAGAAGGACCGCTTGAAGACGCGGAAAACTGGTTCATGGATGGCAGCAGCTTTATGAAGCATGGAGAGAGACTGGCAAGTTATGCAATAACCACAACAGAACAGGTAATCGAATCGAACCCTTTGCCTACAGGAACCTCAGCGCAAAAAGCAGAGCTAATAGCTCTGACCCAAACTCTTAAACTGGCAAAAGAACAATGAATTAACACTTGGACAGATTCTAAATATGTTTTATGGTGCAATCTGGAAGGAAAAAGGACTGCTGATGACCTAAGGAAAACCTGCAAAACATGCTGAGGAAATCCTACAGTTGTTGGAAGCCGTCCAACTCCCAAAACAAGTGGCCATAATGCATTGCAAGGGACACCTGAAAGGTAACACCGTTCCAGAAATAGGTAACCAGAGAGATGATGCAGAAGCTAAATTAGCTGCTGCAAGAACTGATGAAGTGATTATATCAACCTTAGTTACAGAGGAATTAGATATTAATTTTAAGCCAGAGTACCAAGACTCAGATCACAGGTAAATACAGAGAAACAAAGGTAAGATACTAGATAACGGGTGGGACCAGTTAGAGACAGTTAGTGCTTCCAGAATAATAACCCTAACACAGGGACTAGAATATAGAAAGAGGCAATAAACAGGGAAAAATTCCCCAGAGAAGTGTGGCAAATTAATTTCTTTAAACTTCCAAGAAAAGGGGGGTATAGACACCTCCTTGTTTTGACAGACACATTTTCTGGGTGGCCTGAAGCATTCCCATGCAGGACAAATAAAGAGAGAGAAGTAACCAAATTCCTGCTAAATAGTGTAATGGCAGTGGGAAAACATTTTAATAAAAATGTCACAGTGGTAATAGACAAACAACCTGACTGTAAATTGCATCCTTTTCATCCTGGTGATTAGTACATGTTCAGAATCTTTTAGGAAAACCTCTGCAGGAAAAGTGGGAAGAATCACTCCAGATGCTACTGACCACCTTCACGGCGATCTGGATTAAGGAACTACCTGCTTGGATTCACTACTCCTGAGGGAAGAAAACTCCACAGAACCCCCAAAAGAATTCCTGAAGGAACCCACTACCATGGACTGGCAGACTCCAACATTATTCCTTGGACTCTTGATAAGTACAACAAATCATACACACAACAGGACTGGATGAAACCCCCAAAATCATTAAACATTGTATTAGGAATAGTTATGTTTTTGGTTTTTTTTACTGTCCTTTTGAATATGTAACTGTAATATAAATTACCACACCCATACTTCGTTGGAACTTGACGAAAGAGTTCGTAAGTTCAAAGAATAGGGGGGAATGAAACACAAAGGGTTAATAAAAACACTTTTACTGTAAACCCATAAGAGCCTCCCTACCCCCCTGTACCACTTATAGTTTACTGAAAGCTATATTTCGTTTACTGTAAGCTACATTTCGTACAGGAAGACTTTGTCCCGTGCTGGGCATCAGACCTTAAAGGAACCACAACAAAAACTGGACAAAGAACCCAGCACCCATAAATCTCATCCAGAGGAGCCAAGGTGACATATCAATAGGTAAAATAGGCCCAAAGCCAAGGGTTTCTTTAAGGCTGAGCGATTAGAACACAAGAACAATAGAAAGAACGAAAGGTCATGAAGGTCACCCGATGAAGAGGAGAGAATTTGAGACCCCATGAGGAAGTACGGCAGGATCTACCCCCATAATATTCCTCAAAATAGAGACCACGCCTCAATCTCCGCCCCTAACTCCACCTGTTATGAATATTGTAATCTAATGATGCAATAATATGAATATGTATGTGATTATGATGTAATCATCATTGCCAAACCTGTATAAAATACTCATTCTAACCTAACCAGCTGGGAGCCTGTTTTCCCAGCACTAGCTGGCAGGCTGCCCGGCCGTCAGTCAATAAATACCTTGCTGTTCTAGGCATAAAACTCTGTCTAAACAGTTTTATCTACCTTTTTTTTGGCATCAAAAGGAAGGAAGGAAGGAAGGAAGGAAGGAAGGAAGGAAGGAAGGAAGGAAGGAAGGAAGGAAGGAAAGGAAGGAAGGAAAGGAAGGAAAGGAAGGAAGGAACAACGGAAGGAAGGAAGGAAGGAAGGAAGGAAGGAAAGGAAGGAAGGAAGGAAGGAAGGAAGGAAGGAAGGAAGGAAGGAAGGAAGGAAGGAAGGAAGGAAGGAAGGAAGGAAAGAAGGAAGGAAGGAAAGAAGGAAGGAAGGAAGGAAGGAAGGAAGGAAGGAAAGGAAGGAAAGGAAGGAAGGAGTGGAAGGAATGGAAGTAAGGAAAGGAAGGAAAGGAAGGAAGGAAAGGAATTAAAGGAAGGAAAGGAAGGAAGGAATGGAAGGAAAGGAAGGAAAAGAAGGAAGGAAGGAAGAAAGGAAGGAATGGAAGGAAGG
>NW_020955604.1:205101-256682 GCF_003031625.1 Empidonax traillii | reverse complement strand
GGAAGGAAGGAAGGAAGGAAGGAAGGAAGGAAGGAAGGAATTCCTGATTCACACTCATTCACTTCTCTGCATTTTCATTAGTTACTACAGATAGGGAATATACTATTCAGCTAGCTTCTTTTTCTTCCTGAGTACCATTGTTCTTTAACATTCGGAGCATAACTATCTGTAAGTTTTAAAGGAGGAACACAGGACACAGTCACGGCGGAAACTCATCTTCCCTGTCAAGTGATCTTCATGTCTGGTCAGGGATCAGGGACACAAACAGTGGAGATTACTTATAGCAAAAAATGACAGCTGCAGAGCAACCCCTGCTTGCCTTAGAAGACTTAATCTCAATCTATAGCTCAGAGCCCATCTAGATGATTAAGATAAATGATGCACCACTCTTCAAATATTTTGTGAAAATTTAGCTTTCATATTAGGGCTCATATCATGGTTAAACATAGAGATTTTATTGAACCAAGAATTCCAGTAGTGCAGGTATAATATTGAAGCTGACATATACATTAGCTTTGTGTTATTGATGTTGTGGCTCCTATTTCTCTGCGCCTTGAATGTAATGTGAATATCAAATAGAAATTCAGCTGGCAAGAAGTTTTCCAAATGGATTACAAGTTAAAAATCTAAATCTTGTTTTATTTTTCTAGATTTTTGTTGTCTTTGTGAATAAGACAGGCTGGTCTTCAGAAAAACGATACATAGAAAGGTGGATGTACTCATAATATTTTTAGAGGGGAAAAAAGCAACCTCATTTTACTTATGCTTCCCAAACACAGGTGGAAGCTCCTTTAACTGGTAATAATCAAGATGTGATTAAAATATATTTCCTTTAAATTCTATTTCTACTTCAAATAGCAGTAATAGAGTTAAAACCAATTTCTGTCTGAAGCTCTGTGCACTTGGAGAAGATAGAAGGAGAAATTCAGTGTTTGGTGCATATGGATGGAAACAGAAATCCTACTGCAGCCTAATAAACAGAAGTTGAGGATATAAATTGCATCCTTTAATTGTTAGCAGCTAAAATAAGTTGTAGGGCAATTATGCACACACACATACACACACATATATATATGTATGCATGTATAAAATTAGACATGTAACTATGTGAAATTCTGTACAGGTTTTTCCCTTTTCAGGTATACTTCCTGTAGTGGCTAACAATAAAACAAAAACCAAAATAATATGAAATTAAATGAAATGGTAAAATAAACTAGGCCAAAAATATAAAAGTGTTTTAATGTGTGTTTGACATTGTAAGAAAGACCCCATATTTGCTAGGTATATTGTTCATACTGCAAAAATTTGATTCCCTGGTGTCAGTGGTAAGAAATGAATATTAATAACCTAGAAAGGTTTCACATAATACTTTTCTCTGGTCCTAAGTCTGTATAGTATCACCTATGGGTTATTAGCAAAAGCCCAGAAGTAAAAAACAACCTTTTTATTTAACCTCCAGAACTACAAAGAAATCTGTTTTTATGAATAAGAATGCAGGTATAATATCCAACACTGACGATATGTTTGTTTGAAAATAATCTTTCTCCCTTAAAAGCCCGAAGACCTTAACTGTGTTTGATACTCACTCTACAAAACATCAAGATGTGCACAAGTTACACAGTGAGGAGCCCCTTAGTCCTCTGGGATAAGCAAGTTTCATAGTTTCAGATTTCTGTGTCAAAGAGAGCTCTGAACACTACTGATTTAATAAGGAGCAGCTTCCTAGTGTCCTGGACACTTAGAATGTCTCATTCTGTCCAGACAAAATAAAGATTCATTGAATTTGTACTGAGTGTTGAAAACTTATATTAAACTCTTCAACAGAGAAAAAATCCATTTGCAATTACATTTTTCCTAAAGTGCCTGTTTGCTCTTCTGTTTTTACTGTTGTTAAAAAACCAAATTTTATCTAATTAATTTATTTATTGTTTCATAGACTATATTGTCCACTTATGGTCACTGCACACATTCAGTTATATTTTACAAAAATCTACCTAACATTTGCATATCATGTTTGAAACAAGCATGGGTTTCAGACACATGCCTACAAATACTCTTCATTTTTTTTCTACAAGCTTCTGCCTTGGGATAAAGGGCTTGTTCATAAAATGGAGTTTTCTATTCTGATGAAGTTGGATGTGTTCGCCTTTTGTATTAGAAAAGTCAAAATTCTTTTCTCATTGCAATCTGTAATCTGACGTGCTTATAAATACCCTGTCACACTTTTCGGTGCACATTCCTAATCTTCTGTTGATAGTCGTATTTACTTTCATTTACACCGCTTCACACATGTCCATTCATACTGAATCAGGCTTTGTGCTTGGCTGATCACACTGAATGAAAATCATTCTTTACCTCTCAGACTTTTATATTCATAACCATCGGTATTTCTTTATCCATATTCCCTGCTTCACACATCCTTCGTGTATTCCCTCAAGATACTTCCAGCCTGTGTAGCCTTAAAAATTTAAGACCTGATTCAGGAAAAAAAGAATCCATGAAACTGATATCCACTTTCTGGATTTTCTTCTTTCTTGAGAAGAAAAATGGAACATTTTAGCAAACTGCCAAATGTGGGGGAAAATACTACAGAGAGATGCTTGTTATGCTGCTCACCAAGTTGCTGACACCCTTATAATGAACAGTTCACCCTCTGAGTAGGTACTGACTGAGTTGTTCCACTCACAGTACACTGCATTACTGAGTGTGGGTAAGGATGGCACAGACTGCTGCCCAGAACTGTAATCAAAGTTATTCACTGTCATCTGGACTATCCAGCCTCTGGATATCAACAGTGACACTTGTGGGGCTGGTATGGCATTCAGAGAGATGTTTCTGAAGTGACACATGATCAGGGCAAGCTTCAGTCTTAACACTATCCTACTGCTCAAATTCATCTGTTACCTCAGAGATCAGAGGTTCTAAATATTAAATAATCCACCTCTAAATGAGGTTTATGGATATTAAAACCTTTTTTTACCTTTATACTGTTTTATATATATATAAAATTTATAATATATTATATATTTTTATGTATTATATGTACCACAAGTAGTTTTATATATGGTATATGAGTGCTATACAGCAATAAGTACATTACATAAATAAATAAACTCTATGTGTATACAAATACAAATTATATGTGCCACACAAACTCCTTGTGAAAATGTATATACCTGCATGTATTCATACACATTAAAATGAGTATCACTTTTCTATCATCACTAATTAGGATTTATAGTGATAATATTGACAGACCCTTAACAAATAAAACATGACAGGCACTGAAGTTTTGGGCAATTATGATACACCTCAGGTGATGCTAGCTGGCACTAAGCCAGTGACTATAATCACTCAGGAACTCCAATAATCTCTGTAATGTTTTATTTTTAGTGTCTTACTGCTCTTTTGAAATGCTATATTGATACATGAAAATAAGAAAGATAAATGGTTTGTTCAAATGTACTAGGATATGGTCATGGGAATAACATCAGTGTCAAACAGTCTAAAAAGTTCAAATGTCTGCTAAGCTGTAAATTTTGTAGATGTCACTGTAGTGACATATATTTTTTTCAGTGTGAGCTCAGCAACAGAATAGATTGCCTTAAAAGGAGATGATTTTGTTTCCTTACAGGCAAAAGCAAATTCAGTCAAGATTTGGAAGAGGTCTTTTATCAGATAGAAACATCTGTGAAAGTAGCAGCAATCAGGCACAATTTCTACACATGCCAATGTCACTCCTGTTCACGGATAACAGATCACTGCACTTTCATAGAGAAACAGCTGTATTCTAAAATCCAGCTGTAATCATGTGTATAAAACATACTGATGAAATTGTGGGTTAGGACTAGGCCAAGAAAGATATCAATCAAAATAGTTATTAAGTGCCAATTACTTTATTTGGTAATTAACTAATACCTAATGAATTTACTCATAGTTTAAAGCCAATTTCTTTTAAAACCAATTAAATGCTTGAACAGACCTTCCATGTTTAATAAACTAATAAGAAATATTCATTTACAGCATATGCATTTTTTAATAATTACCATGCAGCTGTTCTTCTCACCATTTTTTTAATTAAACCTCAGCAATCAATTTTAACAATAATTCAGTATTTAAAATGCATGATCTTGAAGACTTGGTTATATTAATTTATGTTGCTTCTTTTGATAATTTTACTTTGGTACACAGTTAGTGATTTGTCAACACATATAGAATTTAATTTTAGTAGCTGATAATAAGTTACTTGGAACTTGAAATCCCCTTGTCCTGCAATGTAATTATTTTCTTATCTGTAAAATATTAATATTTGATTAAGTACTGGACACAAACACCACAAAAGCGATGCTGATTTGGCACAAGGGTTCCTCCAGCCCAGTATTATTTTCCCAGAGTGGTCATGAGCAGACACCTGGGGAGAAAATGGTGTTCTAGGTGCACACCCAGTTTCCACAAGAGCAAGATGTGTGTCCAATTCAGCCTCATACCGCCCCTTGTTTGTTGCTGAGTTCCCCCACAGACCTGTGCTATAGGGATTTTGACTCCTGCTTTGGAAAGGACATTTTTACCTGTGATCTTAAGCCACTTTCTTCTTGCCACACATGACGTGGCCAACCTCTGCCCTCTCCTCCTCCAGCCTTTACCCTTTCAGGATGTGAAGCCAACCAGCCTATTCCAAAGATCATTTTGAGGTGCACAAAATGCACAGCCACACCCTGTGTGCACCTAAGTGTCCTTGTTTCTGAGGAGACAACAACTGTACTTATCCACATTTTCCAAGCCCTTTGATATGTATGAAAGAATACTAATCTGATCCACTTTCAAATGCAAAATTAATGCTAAAATGAAAACAATGAGACTTTTAATTTATTTCTATTTCTTTAGATCATTTAATTAATATGGTAATCTGATAAAAAATCAATATAAATTCACATTGTAGATGCTAAATGTTGTACTTGTCTTAGAACTAACTTTTCAAAAATATATTTTGGGAAATAAATAGGTGTACAAGACATGAAAATGCACAGAAAATAACTAAAATGCATACAAAATAATGATATGTATTAGGGCAGATACAGGTTCATAACATCAAGCACTAGGAAATGCATGTTTACTCTTTTCAGAATAAAAACTCTAGTTTTGCTAGAACTAAAAATAATGTGCAAGATATTCTGCTTTCTGTAATATGTTGTACTTCCCGAAGGCAAAAGATAGTTTTCTGAGGATACTCTCAAATAAATAAATAAGAGGAAATTAAGTCGGAAACAGGTCAGCTCAGGTTCCTATCTTATTAAAATCAAATGAATTTGGATGAGGTGTTTTCCTCCTTGCTAGATGATCATTGTTGTGCGGTCTGTGATCTGTCCTCTGAAAGCAGGATCACTAACAGGAGCCCATCAGGTCATCGCCAATCTGTTCACAGGGAGATTCAGAGCTGGGAACTAACCCGAGCTGACACAGGAACAGCTGTGGGTCTGAACAAGTGGAAGGCATGCACAGACTGTCTCAAGCACGGACAAAAACACAGGCGTTGTGTATTTCTAATCAGATGGTGTATTATTCCTCCTGTATGGACATGCAGGATGACAAACAGCAGCACACACTTGAAAGTACTTGCTGAGATGCAGAATGGAGCGATGACTGACAGAAGCTAGAGGTAGAAAATAAGTCATCACTATTTTTCTTCTGTTTTCCCAAACTGGACTCTGTAGTGATGCAGAAAGGCTAATTGAGTTAATGCACTGTGTCCAGGATATTTCAGATACTGCAGACGCCAAAGTTCGTCCTTCATTAAACAATTCAGGATTTGAAGGTTGTGGCTTATGTTATAGGAGCTTTTTAGCCTTGCAAATCTAACATTCCTAAAAAAATGTATTTTGACCTTGATAAGCAATTGTTTATACGATTTATTAAATCTATGGCTGAGAGAGACATGCTGTTTAATATAATTGCCAGGTTTTAAATACAAATTTAGTACAGCACAAACAGAGTGGGCATAGCCTGACTTCTACTGAAAAGAGTCCATTTTGCAAACTGAATTATTCCTTCAAATGTCTTTCCTTCCAGTTTTCCAAGTTTAAAGCTCGTTCCTCCAAACAATCTCATTGTCCTCTAACTATAAATTAATATAAATCTAAAAATTATGCATTTAATCTAAGTTATGACCTTATATTGTCAGTGAAAAGATATAGGAACCTTCAGCAGAAAATTTGTTCCATCATTTTTAAAATTTTTTAAAAGTGATATTGAACCCTTCTTCACTTAATCAGTCACAACTTTTCCTTGTTACGTATGCAAATTAGATCAGCCTGGAAAAACAGCTCAGGGAACAATATCTAACTTCCAGAAAGAAATCAGCTGAATCACTTCTCACTTTTCTCCTTTGCTTTTGCAAAGGAGAAGGACTGGTCTTTTGGTAAGGTAATTTCAAACAATGAATGTGCATGAAACTCTTGGACTGACTAGTCTTTGTGATGGAATGGTTGTCTCTTCCCCCGTGGGTGTCAGTGTAAATAACCTCTTTATTACTAAGTTTTGGTTCTGCTGGACTAATGGCCAAAGGAACCAAAAAGATCAAGTATCCTGTTCTTCATTCCTTCTCTCTTTTGAAGAGAACAAGATGGCAGAGGGGTTACGATGGGCAAAATTCTGCATCTCTCTAAACATCCCAGAGCACAGAGATAGAGGTTTTCTCTATCCACATGGAACAATTCCAAGAAAAGAGGTAGAAAGAACAATTTCTCCCTTATTTTGTAATGTTTTAAAACAAAAATAGGTCCTTATTTGGAATGTATTATCACTTGATAAGAAATTAAGAACTAAATGTCTATTCAGGCAGCTTTCAATCAAATCTTCATAGTATAATAGATACTGATTGTACATATTAGTATAAAGGTTGATGGAGCAAAATAATTAATAATTTTCATTTAATTTGTATATGCTTTTTATCTATTTTTTCCTAACATCATTCTACAATGTGTGTCTGACCCTTCTGGAAAAGTGGGAGCATCTAAAGGAGGAATTTATATATTTTTTTTTTTTTGGTAACAATTCTTCCCTCTACTGGTTTTGGTATATCATGGGAAATTAGTGTAAATCCATTAGAAAGCACATTGAATCCTGCAATGGATGGAGGTCTAAAAAATCCAATTCTCAGCTTGCTACTTCGAGGCAGTGTTACTTAAAAAGTTAATAAAGGGGCAATGACAACGGCAATGAGCAGTAGGCTGACTACAATAGGAGCTCTAAGCTCCTTACATGCTTTCTCTAATCTGAAGGAGCCAATTATTTTTCAAGTTGTGCAAAATGCCACCTAATGGGCTGCCTAAAAGTTGAGGAGATTGAGAGAAACGTAAAATTAATCAAAATCCTATTTTAAAAAATGTACAAAGAATGTAACACATTGTTATTTTTCCCAGGTGATGCAGTCAAAACTGTCTTCATTTTTAGAGCTGGGAGTTAGAGAAAATATGTTTGCAGGTATTACACATAGAACCACTCAAACTTGTTCTTTTTGAGCTCATGTAGCCCACTGACTAAAGTGGGAAGGAAAAGTACTCTGTCATGCCCTCTCCAGTATTTCGTCTTCCAACCACCCAATTCCTTCCGTGCCAAACATAACAAAGAGGAGGTTTAAACACACATCTCACCTCAGGTTGGAGTTAAGATGCAACACTCATGGAGCTGTAAGCTGAGGAGAGCGTTTTGGTCCTTCCATTTGGAGTTTAATCTCCACAGTCACTCAGGGGCAGTTCAGAAACACGAGAATGCCAAAAAACATCAGTGCTTCTTGCCTGGTATCAATCCTAATCACAGGATGGCATTTCAGGAGCTCAGTGAAGACTACACATGATTTTATCTGGGTTTCTCAAACATGCACACACACACAGTGTACGTTTTTGAAACTACATTTTTGTGAGTGAGAAGACTTAGAAAAGCCACTCATTTATTACGTGATATTCCCTAGCATTTTTATTGGCAAAATAATAAATCAAAAAACATTGAAAAATGTCATCTTCATTTCAAAAGTGTTGGTTTGAGAACCAGCACTTCAACTTGGATCAGCAGGAGGGTTGTGTATGTCCCTTAAGCATTAGTCATTGCAGGAAGACTAAAACAATGCCACTGTAATGAAAGATTTGCAAACTTCAACAATCAGAGTAAGAACAGAAGGTAACATTTTTTAATGAAGTTACTTGCCATTTACTAAAACTGACTTTTTAAACATTTTAAATAGCAAAAATGTTTTCCTTTTTTTCCCCTTCATTAAAAATAACCTTCCCCCTTTAAAGGATGTCTATAAAAATCACAGCAAAATTCATCATCACAAGAAACAACAGATAGAAAGCACAGTTGTGTTGAAAACGAAAAATGTGTTTAGACCTCTTGACCATTTAACATCTTTGTTTGTTATTTGCTCTAGTATATGTTTAACTTGAATGTTTTATGACTGCACAGGAGATTTTATAGCACAGAACTTCTGCAATGACTTGCAGAGCATAAGATGAAATGAGTTTTATTTAAGAATATCAAATATGAGACACAGTGAAAAATAAATCACTCTCTCCTTATTTTATCTTTTTCTTCTGCATCTACCCTGTTCAATTCAGGTTTTTTTCTCGTCTGTATCACAGGTATGTTTGTCTAAGTAGCAGTGTAAGTTTGTATGAAGCTGGGTATTTTCACTTTAGTGAAAAAGAATATATAAGCTTCACATTCTGCTTCTTGCTTGCTCCATAAAAGTCAAGTGCCCTCTTAATTTGCACTGTGCATTAAGTATAGCTTTGATTTGTCACCTCTCTTCTTTCAGTGCACTGGTTTTTGCTTGAGATTTCTTTTGGGCTAATTAAAACTTCTACTAAATGAATTATTACCAAACTATGAGGTTTCCAAAGTCACTGTATGACATGACAGCTATGTGGTGGGTCTAGAGAATGTGGATGCAGTGATTTTGCATTGGAATTGTTTTCCTCCATCACTGGGACTAGAAAAAGAGTTCAGCTTTCAAATTAAGCCTGTAAAAAGGTTACCTAATGTCACACTCACTGAGTAGGCAAAGCAGCTGAAAAAAAATATAGTTTTGCCTGTGTGGTGAGAATGGAAACATCCCACACCGTCAGTCTTGGTACCCCATGGGATTAGACAGTCCTGTGTCTAATGAAAAGCTGGGGCAGGTGTCTAGGCTGTTGCCTTGTTACTTTCCAGTTACTTAGGGGGTTTTCATTTTTTTCAGAAGGGCAATACCACCTTTCTCAGGCCATAAGAAATTAAGAGAAACTCACTGAACCTGCGGAAGTGCCAGACGTAGTTTCTGTGGCAACGATCCCCTTTGACAGCTCTCAGGACTTGCCTTTGCCTCCCCAGAATTATTTACTCTTCCAGTAGCAAAGGTAGCAGAAGTGAGGCCAGCAAGTTGCACAATGATCACTCATGATATAAAGTGTAGAAGGACAAGTGTCAGAAAAGGTAACTCATGCAAAAAAAAAAAAAAGGCAGGGGGGGGGAAATAAAAGACTAAAATAACATTCAGCAGATAACATTTTTGAGTAATTCCATGTAGGACTGGTAAATCAGTGAACAGCATGTTTCTGTTTTGCTGGTTTGGAGCGTTATGCCTAGATTTTCTTAAATTAAAAATATCGACGGGCAGACTCAATTTTCTGCTTTGCCCACTTACTATCTGATTTGTCCGTGCTTGAGACAGTCTGTGCATGCCATCCACTTGTTCAGACCCACAGCTGTTCCTGTGTCAGCTCAGGTTAGTTCCCAGCTCGGAACCTCCCTGTGAACAGATTGGTGATGACCTGACGGGCTCCTGTTTGTGATCCTGCTCTTAGAAGACAAACTGCTGTGTTACTGCCTTTTTCTCTTTTAGGCAGGGGTGGGAGCAACACAGACATTATCAAATTCAGTCTGATAAAGCCAGCAATCTGAGCCAAACTTATTCAGGCCTAATTTCCTCTTAGTTACTTAGAGTTGCTTCAGGTACCTTCTACAGATATTTACAAGTGTTAAATTGTGCTTCATTGGTGCCTTCCAACAAGTAGGAGTCTACTTAGTGAATTTTATGATAGCCTAAAACAATAATGATATTAATTATAAAGAACACTCCACACAAGTATGTAACTTGAGATCATTACAAAGGCATCCTCATTAAATAACAATGTTGATTATTAAGAAAATTGTAAAGAAAGGAGTCGGTGAACCAATATGAAAACCACTGTGGTAATTTCAAATAAACTCTAGGTTTAATTGTTTTGGTTTTCAGAATTGCATACTAGGAGTTTTCTGGAGAACAGGTGAATTCCACATTCCCATCACTGAATCCATCAACAGACCATAAAGTGACAAATAATGATATGACCTTGATGACTGGCTAAGCATCACCTTTCCAAAGCCATTTAGCAGAGTAGTTCATACCACACCAGTAGGATCTTTGATTGCTAGAGATATATATTTCAAAATCTACTATAAACTCTAGCATAGGAGAAGAAATTGTACTAGTCATGATAGACTATGGGTAAGGGATTAACTTTTGGAATTTTAGGTATCATTTTGATAATAAGGGAATACAAAGTCCTGACTGATGCATTAAACCAAAGATGAATCAAATGACTGAAAATCCCAGTTCTAATTTTGCACAGTATTTAGGTACCTATGAAAGTGTTTTTATAGCTACCTAGCGGTATCAATCCAAACTTTACAGGCTCAAGACTCCTTTAAAAATTCTGTGTTTAGTGTAAGATGGTTATCTGGGATAGCTGATGTTCAAGGGGATCTCTAAATTCTCAGCGAGGCAAAGAATGTAGTGTATGAGCTACTGGAGATTTCCATCCTTGTTTGCTTTAAAGAAAAATCAGCTCAATGGCGAAGTCCAGTCCTGGATCCTGAGACAGGCCAGGTAGGTGACAGTGATGGAGCTCTCTTGTCACTGGCTTCAGTCTGTGGTGTGTTTTTAATTTAAAAAAATGGGATCTAGACCGATTGCAAGGCATATTCTCTGCTTGAAATAGCAACTCCTTCTCACTGAACAATAAGGCATTATGAATATCCTTTTGTTATTTTCTTTATCTAACATTCTCTTAAGCTAATGAAATATGCTGATTATCCTTTCTTTGGGTCTACTTAATTTGGATAGAGTTAAAGGAAAAAGAAATACATGAAGACTGTTGCTAAAAACAGCAAACAGTTTTCTGTTAACTCTTCTCACGGGTTTGATTGCAGACATATTTTACACATTGGTAGACGTAAATAGATATATCTTTCATTCATAGCCCTTTGAAGTTTATCACCAAATAGAATTTGTTTTGTGCAGATGTTTCATTCTGATTTCGTATGTTTTATCAAGCCACATTGTCTTTGGAGATACAGTTGTAATTTTTCACAGAAAATTTAATTACTATGACTATTCCAGACTGGACTGAAAAATTAATGACAGCAAAAAGTTATTTGTTGCTATTTGGTACCATCTTTGATATTTCAAGAGTTGGGGAGAGACTGCAAAGGACTTGAAAGCTGTTTGAATAAGTCCCTGGTTGAGCTGGTTCCAGATGGGAGTCGCTGACTTCTATCTTCTACCTATTATCTTTACACAATATTCACGTTGCTTTTGGTATTGTGTTTATTGGATTGCTTCAGACAAAATTAGATTAATGACCTCATCACTTGGAGTTTTGTTTTATTCTCAATACAAAGCAGTTAGATCCAACTCATATAAAGGATCAGCAATGAAGTTGTCACTGAGATAATTTTTTTTTATTTTCCTTTTATTTCTTTGATGGAACACTTTTTACTAAGTTATGGGATCTGAGTGAAAATTGAAAACTGGGTGAAACAGGGATTAAACAATGCAGCTATTTTATCAGAAAGAGGGAAGGAAAAATGTGCAGCTATTTCTCTTACTATATATTAACCCGCTGTGAAACTTGTGTCTTTGAAAGGAAAATTACTGATTATTTTACAAATGCAGCAGATTCCTGGGCTTGGGGTTGAGACAGGCTTCTGGCAAGCAAGACTTACATATACAGCATAAAACAACTAATGGAATTGCGAGAATTGTGAATTAAATAGTTGGAATAATTACAATAGAGCAGTGCTTCCTTTTTCTCAGATCACGTTTACTACTGAGAAACTCCTATACAAAAATAGATAAAAATATCACTTATTTGCAAGTATTGTTGTAGTAAATCAAATCCCATTTTCCTGTTTCTATAAGTGTCCTGGTTGGATGATTCAGAAAGAAGCATGAAGAAACAAAAGCAACTGTATTGTCATATTTATCCATGCAGGCTCTTCATCATACCATTTAGCCCAAAATTGCCTTAGATCCTGAGAAACCATAAGCAAAATTGCACTGGCAGATAATTGTGAACAAATAAAAAGAGAACAGGAGTAGTGCTCCAAAATCAGAAAATGAAAAATCTATTTAATTTTTTTTTTCCTCTACCCTCTAATAGATGGGTATTGATGGATGTTGACTGAGTGCTTCCAGCATTAGATTATGCATTACATGCTCTGATCAAATGCAAATTCCTCTTCTGTGTATTACCTGAAGCAGAACTGTCTGATCTAGAGCCGACATTCCTCAGCTGACACCCACATCCTATGGCAGTGGCAACAGAGGCACTGATGTGCTAATCTCAGAATTTTTATTCCCTGCCTTTCTTCCACACGTGCCAACCAACCAACCCTCTCCTGATAGCATAGGCTGTGAGTGTAGCCCGTAAAAATAAGTGTAGCATGGAGACAAGTACTGGGGCAAGGGATATGGAAATGAAATTTCTTTGATGTCAAGGAGCGACATATGACAGAACTAACTGTGTCAGCTAGTCACCAGCCAGTAAACAGCCTTCACATTTTTGTGCTAACACAAATAACACTGAGATGTCTTAACTGTTTGCCTTATTCAACATCGCCTAATAAAAGGTTATTTTGAAGCATTGGTTAAATTGCTTTTTGTTATCTTCAAAATAAAGAGCCACAATCACTGTATTCCAACTATGGATGGGAATGAAGACTTAAGGAGGCTGAGCAGAAATCATTAGGCACTTTACTGAACTATGGCTTGGTACTGGTGGGAGGAGGGCAGCTGGGATTAGCAAAAACTGCTTCTAAGGATGACTCTTTCAATGTCTGTACTTGCCCTCTCTCCAGAGCTCAGCAGAAATCCAGCCATTTCCCATGTCTTACCTGCTTAACCCAAGCTATGTATTTGGCTCAGATATATTTAGAACTGGAATTGATTCAAGGTTATAATTAACTCAACACATTTCTACAGTTTGCACTGCTTAAGTAAACCTACGTGGAATTTTCAGGTACTTTTATGCAGAATCCACTGAAAGATCACAGATTTTTATCCCATATCTGTAGCTGATTAACTTCTTCAGTAAGATTCACAGAAAATTAAAGTTGCATAAAATAATACTGACTGACCGCTGCTTTGTTTGTTTCACTGTTTGTTTTCACAAAATATTTATCTAATTTTAATGATGCAAGCATTGTGAAAAATCAATTTAAAATCCCAACATACAAAATTCATGGAAACCAGCTTCTAAATTCTGACATGCCAAGGAAGGAGGCCAAAAGGGCTAGAAAAGTTATCTGGGAAAAAATAAAAGCAATTCACAAATAATTCATGCATTCAAAAACCTAAAAAAAATGTATTAAATTCACATTACAAAATAAAATTTTAAATATACCATACAATGTTAACAGAGTAAGCTTAGAATAGAGCATTCATTTATGTAAGGATACTGTACAACATCTTTGTGACTATGTTAAATATGTTCTTCACTGCAGCAAAGTAATTTTCCATCACTTAATCAATCTGTTCTCACAGCAATATCTGTCCTGGATGGTGACAGACAGAGAAATCAGTTCAAAGACTTTGCTAGGGGTTCCCAAATATCAGAGGAAGGATTTTCTGGCGTACTGACCACCTCAAGCTGTCTTTGGCTGGCTGGGCAGGAATGTCATATGGTGGCATCATATGGTCAGCTCACTGGGAAAGGTAGAAGTCCATGAGCTAATCCCATGGCATCGCTGTCTGGTATAATGCCATGGCACACAATCTTGCCTTGTGAAGTAACTGAAACCAGCAAGGGCCATGAGGGTTAAATAACATCGATAAGAATGCTAATACCTGCCTCTTCAGGAAATGCTTCATTTGCTAAATTTCATCAGTAAGACTCAGGCAAGTTTGTAAAGATTCTTATCCTGGATATGGCTGTTTCTTAGACTTTGGCACCAGCACCACAAACCCAGCCTGAGGAGAGAGAATCATCCAGCTGTGATTCTCTGTAAACATCTGCAATGTTACTATCCACAATCAAAGCCACGTGAACCTTCTTGGATGTTTTTATGACTCTGCACAATTGTCCTTGGCCAAGTCTCTTGACATTTTTCCTTTTATTTTAAATACAGGCTTCTACTTTTAGCATTAAGACTCTGACCTCAACCTTGCTTCTTGATGCTTTATTTTTTTTTTTTCTATGCTCTTTCATTTCAAGTATTATAAACTGGGGCATTAGCCAAATAAATTTGAATTAGATTTCAAGTGCTTAATGATTTAAAGCCAATGTTACTAATTAGGAGTCCATTTTTTTTCCTGAAAAATGTCACAGAAACAAGTAGGAAAATTTTTGCTTAATATCAGAGGAGTTTTCCTGATTCAGGTTAAGGGCAAAAGTCTAGATCATAATTTATTTAAACAAGAGGCACACAAAGGCAGAAGTAGGGTTTATTATCAGATTTTTTTTCCCTCAAAATTGTGGATTACTAAAATTCAGTGAAAAAGTACCACTCATCACTGACACAGAAGGCTTACAAAGTGCTAAAAGTGGACACCAGGGATGCAAGGACCTCAGGATGGTAGTGTTGAGACTTCAGCGACTTCTGAGTGGGAAGTGAAGGACAAGACAGGTCATAAAAAAGAAGTGAAGTGCAATTTGATTACAGTTTAACATCAAAAAAAGAAAACATCACTGGTACAAATACTGGGTGAGCCCATTGTGTTACTCTTGTAACTGATGCTATTTCAGAATAAATTAATATCTTGACAAAAATGAGGATTCACTTTTTGTACATTTACTACACCAAAAGACCTGGTCCATACAAACTCTTACTGATGCTCCTGCTCAGTGACTGGTCTATCTCATTTCTTAGGTTTTAGTACCAGCTGTAGCTGTGAAAGATAAAAAATACCCATAAGATTCATGACAAATATCATGGAGTCAGTTGGAAATCATTGCTAACTTCTGTAGGCAATCTCCAGACACCGAGTTTATTGTCTTTAGAGCAGAACAAAAGATAAATCTTCTGCCTATCTGTATGTAGTATGTATGTACTTTCCCTTTCAGGACTGAGGCACAATGAAACCCTCATTCAGAGCCCCAAAGCAGGTACTTAATATTTATAGCAGCACTAGTCCTGTTGAAGTCAATACAACTTCTCAAATGCTGTGCATTTTTATTTAGCAGCTTTTCTATGTCACTGGGAAAAGGTTACCATGTTACCAAGCATCTCATGTTCAAAGGAATAAAAACAATCCCAAAATCAGAAGTCCTAGTATCCCAATACTGGTTTTGCCCAGCTCTTCAGAACTACAGTCCTCTCATGCAGAAGTGTTTGGGGGTGCCCACTGACAGCCTTGGGACCCTAAAAACCTGATCAGCCAAGGGATTAAAAGCTTCTATCCCATTAAAAAGCTAATATGTGCCACAAGACAGTTAGAGGGATCTTGTTCCTTCTGTTGGCATCAATCGAGGTTTCTCACTGATGCATTTCCTTTGATAGACTGGTAACAGGAAGATAAAAATGAAAGATTTTTGTTAGAAAAAGTTGTACTTACTTTAAAAATAAATTGGGGAGAGGCAAAAAATTTCAGAGAGAATTATAACTGACACAGAGTTAAGTTAGAGTTAGGAAATAAGCTAGGAAAAGGAAGTGTAAAGTTCTAGTTTTATCCACTTAATTAATTTCCATCAGTCCTTTAGGAGGTTTAGAGATTAAGTATTAGGGCTAGGGAAAGCAGAGAAGAGATCAGCAACTTCATCTGGACAGTTTTGAACAGGACACAGACAAAAAATAATCCACAGCAAGGTGGAGTCAGTCTTATGAGAAAATCAATTACAAAGTTAGATTTCAATATCTTTTGAAAATAGCAAGCCTAATTTATGTGCATATTTCTCTCATAACATTGACTGACATTGCAGGGATTGACTCTACTTCTCTTTTGCTCTCCTGGAACGTAAGGAGAGGAAAAATTCTTTATGTCAATGATATTTAACAGTACTTGGTAAGCTTTCCCTAAACCTTAAATAGTGCCCATCACTAGAGTCAGTATCCAATTCCTATAAAAGGAACAGTGACAAAAAAAAAAGGGATGAAACATATCAAAGTTAGGGTCATAGTGCTATATTTTTATGCCTTATCATTGTCAGCTTTATAATTAGTATCCATTGTTTAAGCAATAAAGTAAACTCCAGAAAAATGTGTCAGTGCAGGCTGTCCATCAAAAACAGTGTGGCATGTTAAAGGCCAAAGTTTAACTGCACAATGTCCTTAAAATCTTATCATTATTTTTCTGCATTTCCTGACTTTTAACCAGTATCACAATGTTACCTGAATATTGAGTTGAACTGACCAAGCAATTCATTAATTACAGTAGTATATCTAGTATCAGAGAAAGCATTTTTCCAGAATTCAATTTCCTTCAAAGAAGGACATTTGCCAAGTTTGAGATATGCTAATACTTGTGTTTAAAATATTTGCAAATGATTTTTTAAGCCGTTAATAACACTGCACTTCATCCACATGCAGATCACCCCCTGGAAAAAAAAATGCCATCTGTTCCTTTCAACAGTATTTTAATAGTATTTATATATGGCTTTAAGGAGATCCTTCCATAAGATTAAAATCTTAGATTTGTCACAAAATGGATTAATTTCTGTTGCCATTTTCAGATCTCATTATATTTTTGGCACAAAGTGAAATGGGTTTGTGTCATTTTCTGTTCTTTTTACAATTTTGTCAGTGATAATGCCTTGTAAAGATAAATTTACATCAAGTGTTGAGCCTTGTGATAATTCACTCTTACAGCAGGACAGCACTGATTAGAACTGCCAATTCCACAAAATCAGTTGACTCCTACTCATAAATATCATAGAAGTTGGTATAAGTATTGCTTGTTTCTCATGGTAATTTATAGGCAATTTGGGAAGGAAAAAAAGCTTGTTGTTAAATTTGACTGAGAGCACATTTACTGATGCTTTTAATTCCTGATATGGCTTCCATTTAAATAGACTGCAAATGTAAAAAAAAAATTGCAACAACGCAGAAAAGCATAAATTCCATCCTTTCGCAATGCTGAGCCGTGTAGTGTTTAGAAGCCTTGTAAAGCATAATGAGAAATTATTACCCTAATTTTCCAGATAGAATTTCGGCCAAAGATGGTTGGAGTGACTGGGAGTACAGGTGTCCTTTTGACAAATCTGCAATTCCCCCATCCCCTTACCAGCCACTGCTGCTGCTTCAGGCCCACTGAACTGGCCATGGGAGTGCTCCCACCAACCAGCCCATAAGGCAGAGCAAACCAGGGTAGGAAAGACCTCCCTCCACCACTACACGAATTTGGTTCATTTTAGGTGAAGCTTCTGTTGCAAACACTCGGATATTGGGTATGTATTTCAGGGCCAGCTGTTTATTTGGTTTTTCCTGGCTTTGTATCCTTTGTTTATGGTTATTATGCACATTTCTGGTGAGCTCCAGCAACTTCTGGCAACACCAGTCCCAGCAGACGGTAATGTTTCAGCCCACCAAAAGCTGTCAGCAGAGAAGGATTGTCTCTCTTTGCTGCAGACTCATGTCCCCTTTCTCTTTGTGGATGTGAGGCTCCTGAGGGACCCAAGGCACATCAAACCAAGCTGGGACACTGACAGTGACCATGCTGAAACCTTGTAAATAATGCATAGGAATAGCTACAGAACAAGTACTACCCCACAGAACTGCTGGCACTGCACCAGAAGCCTGCATGGTTTTTAATTCCTCCTTGGCAGGGAATTGAATTCTGGAAGTGTTTTCCTTGATAATGGACCTTAAAAACATAAATAATGAGTTTTATATGACATTTATCAAGACGAGGTGAATGCTGAGAGGTTACATGGATCCAAAGAGTACTTGGACAAGTTCAAATAAAAATGTGATCCTGAAAGTCCTGGACAACAAATGATAGGACTCTGGGAGAGTATTTGTGGAAGAGTTTCATATAAATTTTACATGTTATTCTACCCTTTTGGCTGTATTTTGAACAGATATGGGAGCAATGATTGTGTCTGGACTAAAGCAGCTGTTCATATATTATGTTTTGTTTTAGCCTCACTGTTTAGTGGTTATCATTCCTCAGGTACTTCCTGTTCATTCCTTCTCTACCTCACACACAATTCTGCTTGAAGAATAATTTTAAAATTCTGCTTATTTCCATTTTTCACTTCCTTTAGGAAAAAGAAAGCAGAGTGGTAGTCAAACACATTTAGCACAGATGCTGTCATAACAGAAGCTAAGCAGTTTTGTCCTTGATTTAAGGTAAAGGGGAAAAAAAAATCCCAAGAAAAGCACTGAAAGATATGCCTCTTTTGAAAGCAATATTAAGATCTAAAAGTAATATTATCATCCAGTTTGACCCGTTGAATGCCATAACTGAGAACCTCAAATAAAAAGTTCTAACTTTTGGAAATCTGTGCTCTCTCTGAGGACAACATATGATGCTTAAAGTGCATTATGACTGAAGAAATCTAATACAAATAGAATTATTTGTTTACAAAAACCTGTCAGTAAAGAACTTCCAAATCAAAAAAAGCAATTCCTCCAAAAGAATGTTCTCCTTCAGCACAACCTTACTGAATCCATGAATGTTTCAGTGCTGGAACATCTCTAATCCAAATACAGTATGGCAAAGTACAGTGTAAACCTATTAATGCAGAGTGCCATCAGAGTAAGATGACAAGCAGAAAACATTTGACAACTGTCATACCTGGATTTAAAATGCCACAACCCATCACATTATATATGGCTATAAAATAATAAATTAAAGGTACATGCTTAAGGGGTACATTTTGGCATATTTGAAAAATCAGCCTAAAACACAGAAAATACCTACTTTCTCCCACTTACCCCTTACTTCACAGCTGGACTAGCTCACTTGAAAATTTTGCTATCTGTCTGTGCCAGATACATGCACACACAAAATCCTGAAGTTGATGACAATAATTAGTGGACTCTACTGCATCCTTGTGCATCTTACCCATCGTTTCAGTATACATGTAATATTACTATCTGAATTACTGCACAGTGATCTACAGAGTAATATGAAACCATTTATGTGGAGCTAATCAAATACTTCACTTTAAAAAAAATTCTGCCTAATAAGCAGAATACAGGCATGCCTGGTAAAAGGTAAAACCAGCACTTTTTTTTTTTTTTTTTTTTTTTTTTTTTTTTTTTTTTTTTTTTTTTTTTTTTTTTTTTTTTTTTTTTTTTTTTTTTTTTTTTTTATAATTTAAACTTTCAAATATACTTTTCAGTTTTTTGAACTTAAAAATACACCATCCCGACTCACTTTTGCTTTGATCAGGAAGAAACAGTATTGGTAAAACTAAAAAGAAACCTCCACATGCAAAGTCCAGTTTAATTTAAACAAGGTCTTAGTTATGTTATGTTTACATACAACTCCTTGTTTGTTTTTTTTTTTTTTCCTAATGTTGCATCATCATCTAATGCAGCATTGTAAAAAAGTAAGGGAAAGCAGTTTTATTTGCCTACCCAGCATGCTAAAATTGTTCTTCCAGAATTCTGAAAAAACCCAAATGTCCATAATGATGACATCTCTTCTGTTACTCCCTACTTGTGAGTGGAAAGCAGGAGATACTGCACAGAGATAAAACACCAAAACCTCAACACCAGAAATTCCCCAGGCCCCTGACAAAACCTGGAAAGGAAAATTATAACTCGGCCTTCATATGTTTTTCCTCCAACCAGGCAATGCCATACAACGGTGGTAAAAACTGCTTTGAGAACTTCTGGAACTGCTTTTCACTACATTAATGAAGACTATAGCGTTGCTTTAAAAAACAAACAAGCTAAAATCCATATTATATAGTCTGACACTTAATACTTTCATGTTTACTACAATGTTAGATTGGCACTTGAAATAACACAAAAGTTATTGACTCAGTATATAATAAAGCTTCTCAGTTCAATACTGCAACAATACTTGGACCTTGTATATGTGCATAAAATGATTCATATTGTTAATCTTTGTCTTAAGAAAGTATGTTCCTTTATGACACTAAGAAGCCAGTTAGGCTGCATGTACTTAACTCCAGCTTGAGGGCCTGTTTTTAAATAATAGGATTACATAAAAACTGAGACAAAGTTAATTTCATATTTCATTTCATATGCTCACAGAATTGTGAACTACCAGGAATTAGCACCTCTGGTTTTCTTAATGTCATTCAGAAAAGATGCTGGAACCTTTCTTTTTTTTTTTTTTTTATATCAATTTTACAGCTAGTTCCTGAAATGGCATATGTATTTTTGCCATCAACATACTATATTGCAATCCATTTGGGATTTTATTTACCATAAATATAAAAGAAATCCGGTATGAAAGTTCCTGTTTGAATTGTGTTCTGTAAGAGTGGTGCCTCTTCATCCAAAATTTTATATTCCAAACCTTCTCCTTGTGTGCTCTGGTCCACCACTGCACAGATAGGCAGAGGACATGATAGTGGGTCTTGATGGTTTATACTGATTATTCGAGGAGCTGAAAGCCATAACTTCATTCTTTACAGAACATTAACCTGAACAACCTTAACCTCTCACTCCTGCTTGACCTCAGAGATGCTCGAATCCAAATATGTTCCTACTCCATACAACAGAGAACAGATACAGATGGAGTGACTGTAAGCATTATCTTCCTTTATCACTTTGTTGATCCAGCCTAAAATAAAAAGTTTCCAGTTCTTCACAGAAGGTAACATAACTGAGTTGAAGTCTGCATTAACTGTACCAGATATGCTCAGAGAATTCCCTGGCTTAAGTATGGACACAAAAAATGTAAATATTTTAAAAAGCTCTTGCATTCTTGTCATGTCCCTAAACATAACTTTTGATACTTATGACACAATAATTTTGAATATCTGGGTGCCCACAAATATGGGATGCCATGATAGATCTGGCAAGAAAGGCGTGGGAATTTCAGTTATTATTTCATAAATCCATCTTGATGTTCATCCTTAATTGCTATTGTCCCTTCTTTCTGCCCTTTCCCTTCTCCATTCATATGAGCAATAAGCTACCTAGTGGAACAAAGCAGCAAACAAAACATCTCCCCTTGGGGAATAAACCAACCTTATTTCTACTGGCCTCTGTACTATGCAAATTCCCTCTGGTACACTTCTAAAATTAATCTATTTTGGTTATGATTTTCCTGATGAAACAATGCAAGTTTAGAGTTTGTCCTTTTACAAACTCGGAATCTTTCGTTTCAGATGATGAATGACTGCCATTTGTTGCCTGCTGCTGGTTCTTTTTGCAATGATTGATATCCAAAATCTCCCTAGATGAAATAATTTAGAAGAGAAAAGATTCTGCAAGCAAATATTTAAGCTAAAATGACAAACAGAAGTACAGTTGGTACCAAAAACCCCAACAACAACAAAGACAAATAAATGAACAAACAAACAAAACCAAACCCAAAACAACATCAACAAAAAGGAAAAGGACTATGAGATGTTTTGTATTCTTTTGTATTATGTTTAGTCTATGAACTAAAAATCTGTTATTGATCCCATTGAATAAGATATTTAAACAGTACCAGAAATGTTTAAAGATCTGATTTGCTCAGTGTTATAAAAATTTCATCTCAAAAGATAAAAAATCATGGGTTTTGTTCATCACTGCTCCATGTTCTGTTTCAAAGGAGTTACTGTGTGGCCTTGTCTTCAATCACCAGACAGTTATTACAGTACTATTTCTACTAAAAAGAAATGATACAGAAGTATTGACATAGCCTGGTGACCCAGCCAATGACAAATGAAATGTTTTTAAGAGTGACCATTCACTACAAATTTAATTTCTCTTATATGTTGTATATTAGACCTTGACAGTAAGTAAATCTTGCTATATCAGAAATCTAATCATTACCAGAGTCCTTTTGAAGCCTTAGAGAAACTTATTAGCAAACGATCTATGGCAATTCTGGATTGCTTTCAGAAAGGTACATCACGTTTGCAGCTGGGACCCAGCGTGTAGAACAGCTGTCCTGACAGTGTCCTTGTACAAGCCTGATGACATCCTGCCAGCTCTTTAAAACATAAAAGCATCTGGTTCACATTTAATTTTTGGACTCAGATGACTTATCTGCGTTACATTTTAGTGTAGGGTATTTCATTTATTATTTATTGCACATCGCTGTTCAAATAACAGCAACTTTGTGTGTGCCACAAAACCCTCATTGGCAGTACAACCTGTTTACAGGATGACATATCAACATATATTTTTTTGTAAGTCAAGTAGATCAAAAAAACAAACAAAAGCAGAGTTTCCTCTGAATTTATGCAAAACTGATTGAGCAGATTAAATGCTTGAAAAAACCTGAATTTAATACTGGAGAGTTGCCATTACTGTTCTACTAGTGTTCTGACAACTTACAGCATATATCTAAGATGAATGCATCGTTAAGTCTGACACATGAAGTCAGTTCCTTCCCCTGTCACAGGCATAATGTGATGTTAAGAGCAGCCAACGCATGTCAGCCTTGTTTTGTTAAGAGTGAATGATCAGCATGAAATACTATAATTTCTTAATTTTATTTTTGAAAGCAAGTGTCTGGTACCAACTACAAAAAGGGGAAAGAATGAGTAAAAGCCTGTTGCCTCATCACCTGTTGCCACATAAATCTGAAGACTGTTTCCAATTGCAGTTGCAAAGGAAAATGTATTTCAGATAAATAAAGTCCACAAGCAATGGTGATGTGATAGAATTTGAATTTTGCAAGTGCCGCCTTTTGCATTATTTACAGATATTGACAATGCATGTGGAAGAAATGGATTTGGCAAACTAGCATTTCAGCTTGTAGAAAACAGAACAATCTTATTACAGAAGACTGGCTGAGGGGCAGCTGAAATACAATAAATTCTTTAGCAGCAACACCTCATAATCATAAGGACTCTCTGCTATGGTAGGAGGGTTCGAACTATATGACCTCTAAGGTCCTCTCCAACCTATTCTGTGATTCTAACAACAGTGAAATTTCTTGAAGAATCTTAAACAAATTCTTGTGTTATTTTGCTACAGCAAAGAGTCAAGAAATGGTTGCAGTACTCATGTATTCCTGTGACAAGCACCCTTAAATATCATGAATACTATGGGTGCCAGTTTCCCAACACGTCCTGACATCATCAAAGATGATGACTCCATGATCTTTTTCTTTTTCTTATATTATTAAAAATCGTTAGCAAAACAAAAATTGTAAATCTGCTTCAAAATAATGGATGCCCTTGCATTTTTCAGGTTTATGAAATAAGGTATTTATCGTTCCAGTCAAGCAGGTAAAAAAAAGGCATCCACAGAAACCCCGTTTTTATCAGGTATTGCATGAGTTTCCATCATCAAGATGAGTTCAAAATTTTTTTGTTTGTTTGTTTTCATTCAAAACCAGAATTAAAATCAATATCTAATTCATATAAATACATGTAATTTTATATTTAATATATGATATATTAGATAAGCAGTAAACAATGGGAATTTTTAATACACACATTTTACATCCTAGGATCTAATATTTCAGAATGTGTAAATAAGAAACAGTATTTTGGAAAGCTTCACTTTGTATCAGAGACATTGGATTTTGCATGGCTTGATTAGGCCTTTCAACAGATACCTGAGAAACCCAGCAATTATCTTCCCCAGACCAAACCCATTTACTCCCTCTCTTAGGTCTTATCTAGCTGCCACAGGAAAATCTGCTCAATTTGGCCTTCACCCATGACTTCCAGCCAGTACAGAATACCCCACTCCAGTGTCTGCCCTATTCCACTCCAGCACCACAGCAGTAGCTGGAATTTTTTTACTTATTCATACTCACTGCATATTCTGTAACAACCCAACCCCTGTGTCTCTGTATAAGTGCCCTCTCCACCCTATTTGCACTATCTGCTACATGCATCCTCACCCAAAATGATATTAAAAAAATCACTGCCTTCTGTACATCAAACCAACTAGGCCTAATAATAGCAACAGTTGGATTAAACGTACCCCAGTTAGCCTTCCTACAAATCTCAACCCACGTATTTTTCAAAGCAACACTATTCCTCTGCTCCGGGTCTATCATTCACAGCCTTAATGGTGAACAACACATTCGAAAAATGGCAAGTCTCCAAAAATCACTGCCAAAAACCGCCTTGAGTCAAACTATTGGGAACCTAGCTCTTTTCATAGGAACATCATTCCTAGCAGGATTCCACTCGAAAGACCTTATCACTGAAAGCTTTAACAGTTCTTACCTAAACACTTGAGCACTTCTGCTAACAATCTTAGTCATATCATTTACTGTAACTTATAGCTTATATATATCCTTATTAGTACAAACAAGCTTCACTCGCATAACCCCATCAGCCCAAATCCCAGTGACATGCCTATTTGATGGCAAAGAGTTCTGAAATTTTTGCTATATACCAATCTCTGCCTTCAAGCTGCATTTCTGGGCAAGTAACTGCCATGTGTTACCTTCCTAGTTCTCATTTTGAACTAGGTTTAATCTGCTTTAAACAACAAAAATTGCTCATCTCTTCTGGCATATGTCCATCCCAAATTTTACATTACAAAATTCTTGACCTACAATTTTATTTTTGCAAGCATGTGGACTATCTTCCACAGTCCAGTCAACAACTGTTCTTTGAATAATATAGTGGAAGAGAGTAACCAACACTTTGAACCATAGACTGCAAGCTGCACTAAGTTGTCCACAAAAGTGTTTTTATTTGGGGACTATTCAACTTAGAAAGAATTTGATTATTTTTTCAGTGACATAAATCTGTTTCTAAAATATTAAATTAAAATTCACAGAATACTTGAGCATAAATTTCAACATGTTTACCTGCAGGGATATAGATCTCTCCAGCTATGCTGCTGGGAGAGATTAAAATTAATATAGTGTTTTAAAAAAACATTTTAAAGTTCTCAAAGAACACAATGTTTTTGTTGGAAGAAGGAAATATAATCTTAAGGTGAAAATCATGAATAGCTTTCATTCAGGGGTATAATGTAAGTGAATAGAACAGCAGAAGACCAAGATAAGATTTTTCCACTGCCTTCATATGATATTGAAGCCCAGTGTGACTTCTATTTCTGAGTCCTGAATATACTTCTCAAAGAACAAAGCTTTATTTTCTTCTGCTCTTGAGGATCGACTGCCCACAGAATTTTCTAATTATTTTTTTACGGTTGTAGGAAAATACAGAAAATTTCTTTCTCCTAAACCTGATGATTTTTTTTAATTATTATTTCTGAGCTACTTAAAATTTTACCAGGGTTTCTTGAATTAGTATATTAAAAAAAAAAAAAAAAGTGTTAAAAAAAAAAAAAAAAAGTGATAGTTAAAAGAGAAACAGAAATGCAGATGCTATGGGGAAACAAATGTGTCCAGCAACTGATTTTGCTGTTGGATCTTCCTCCGAAGAATCCATCCAGCGTGATGATGATGCTCTCCCTGGAACGTGCTGCTCCTGATTTCCTCTCTGCACCGATAACCTAGTGCTTAACCGGCTGCACAATTTTCTTTAGGGAATGTAAGGCATCAAGAAGGGACGAAAGAGACACTCATACTAATTCTTCCTGAGAACAAAACAAACCAGAAAATGATTTGCTCTTTGATAGAGCCAACTCTGCTCTGAACATTTTGCAGAATTGTTTGAAGGCCAAAGTGCTCGATGTCAGAGCGGTAAAATTCTTGACAGGGGACATTAACGGTGGTTGTTAATTGCCAAAGGGCTTTGTATAGGCAGCCCTTGGAAAAGATATACACAGGCAGTATCCCTGTTACTGTCATGGCTTGTGCTGTATAAAATTTATTGACCCTTAGTTGTTAAAAGCCCTGTGATCCAGAGCCTGTTATCTGTGTGCAGACAGGAATAAGGCAGGGAGACGTGGTTATGCCTTCAGGCTGATCAGCTGCAGGGAAGTTGGCAGGAACCAGAGCTGGGGAGTGATGTCTCCCCTGTGCCCATCCACTGCTGTACAGGTTGAGCATGCTGGATGAATCAGCACAGGCTGGATCCTCAGGAAGGAGATAAAACATCTGATGGAGGAGTGCATAGATAAACAGACACTCCTTCAGTGAAAACTCCTGGAGTTGGGCATGATTTAGGGTTATGTTTCCCCAGCTAAAGTAAAGATATTACTTATATTAAAAAAAATTGGAGTTATGCATAGTTACTTTGGAAAAAAATAATTCTATAGTGCTTTGATAACCATAATGATAAGAACTAAAAGACGCACTGCAGAGATGCAAAATTCACATTAAATCTGAGATGTCATTGTTAATGTTTTCCTTGCCATGTAACAGCAGAGCAGATAATATGAACCTCCTAGAATTTACAGTAATTGGTATTTGTACTGACCACAGGAAAATAATTCAAAGGCATCAGGCATCTTCCACGCTCTTTCTCCTCAACCCAGTAAAGATGCTTAGACAATTCTGTTCTAAATTCAATTTTCCCAAAATAAACATTAGTGGAATTAAATCTAAACTAAATAAGTGAAATTGAAAGTTAAAATGATTAGAACTTGGGAAAATAAACGTATTTAACCCTGCGTTTTAAACAATTTCTTTTGTTGTTTCAAAACCATATATCCTTCACTTTTGCTGTTGGTTCCATTCTTCCTGTACTGATACACAGGTTATTTTACTTACCTTCTATCTGGGGCTGGAATTACCCAACAGTCTGGTTATCCACTTCAAAGACTGCAAGCTCTTCCTGACTTAGCTCCTACCATGATGTCACTTAGCCAGACTTGCTTGGTTTTCTGCACTGCACAGGGAAAACAGCCTTGTTGCAAATGAACTTCATTAGAAAGTATTGCAGAGCTAATAGTTTCCCTAATTTCTCAATTTTAGTAGACCTAGTTGAAAGTTTTGAACAAAAGAAATAAAAAAAGAGGATTTTTTTTTTTTTTCGCCAGACTTCATATCTCTTTAGAGTTATTTTAGTGACCTGATAAAAGACAGACCCTCAGGTCTATGCATTTTGGTTTTCTTTCTCTGTTCCATTCTTTCCCCTCTATACTTCCTTGATCTTTGGTCAGCTCGAAAGAGCTGGACTGGGAAAGCTGGTGGCTGATGCCCTACTCTGTAAAGCTCCCCAGTGAAATGCACAGTGCATCGAGGACTATGGGAAGTTAAAAACCCACATTAAGTCTTTGCAAGACTCTGCTTTTCTGATTGTGCCTTTACATAATGTGCCACGAAGAATGCAATGCAGTTCCTGAGAGAGTTGCACCTAATTCCATTGCAGACATCCTTGGGTATGCCAGTCAGCTTCCCCACTGAGTTGTAGCACAGTGTCAGTCTACTCTGAGGTCCATGTCAGTGTTCTACAGTGGATGTCTCAGATACAGCAAGTGATGTCAAAAGATACTAGACATCTCATGTTTAGGCAACTCAATAATGCTCATCACGAAATTTTGAGGGGAAAGTATTACATTAGCTTATTAGTAGCATTCTGAGGGCTTCGCTGGGAGGAGTGTGACATAGATGGTGGGATTTCTTTCTCTTCAGTATTGGATCTGTCCAGAGCTACTTTTTCATACTTTCTTCAAGCAAGTTGCTCACTTGTCCTTTTCCCCCTACTGGATCCCAGCTACAGCTTGAGGATCCTCACCACTTCACTGTTACAGATAGAAAACTGTGTCCTACAGCCCCAGTTATCAGAAAAGGTTTTTTTAGATTGTTTCATAGAGACTGTACAGGTCTGCTAGATCTTAACTACATTTGGTATGCATAGAGATAAGCTTAAACAAGGCAGGTAATAGTCTTCTGACAGACAAACAATTGCTACCACAGAAGGGAACAAGCTACAATGAACTCAAGCCAAAGTCCCAGTAAGTCCCAAAGACAGCACTACAGAGTTAGTACTCAGCATGTGGCCTCATATTTTCTGAGCTGCAACTGCAGCCAGCACCCAAGTTTTGACCAACTTCCGTTTTGTTTGATCTCTCCATGGCATTTAAAGTCAGATGACTGGGCTGTTATTGCTGTTAAGAGTACTGGCAGATGGAGAAACAGATGTAAAAGTGGTGGAAGACAGAGACAAATCAGGAGTTAAATGAAGGGAGAAGCACATTAAAGGGATTTTTGACACTTATAAAGCATGAAACAGACTCAAGTGTTTATCCAGTTTAATCCCTGAGATATATATTTATATATATCTATTTATATATATCCACATGAAAAAATAAATTCATATACCTAGGAGTTTGCTACAAACCTATTGCATGCACTTCTCTGAAGACAAAAGGGTTTATTTTCTGAACTGGAGGATTGGAGCACTTGCTTATGACACATTTGTATTTTCCCAGCTTATAACACCAAACTAAAACCTGAAAACAACACAGCAAACATGCAGATGTGAATGAACAAAGAGAAGGCAGGTGGGGCACAGTTATCTTCAACTCTGGGATTAGTTTGATGTGGATCTGACAATTTTTCAAAATAAATAAGTGGGACCACAGTATTTGAAAGAGATATCACGATCTGCTGAAGTTATTTGGTGTTAATCTCTCATTGAAAGCTGTCTAGTGGAAAAGGACATGAGGCTGTTGATTGAGAGCCAGCTGAACATGAGCCTCTTCTCTCAGTTAACAAGTGACAGGACAAGATGAAATGGCCTCAAGCTGTGCCAGGGGAGGTTCAGGTGGGACATTAGGAAGAATTTCTTCACAGAAAGGGTGGTTAAGCATCAGAATGGTCTTCCCAGGGAGGTGGTGGGGTCACAATTCCTGGAGGTGTTCAACAAATGACTGGACGTGGCACTTGGTGCTATGGTTTAGTTGAGAGGGTAGTGTTCAGTCAAAAAGTTGGAGTCGATGATCTCAGAGGTCTTTTCCAACTGTTATGATTCTGTGACTAAAATAATGATAGTGGGTACTACTCCTGTTCATTTTTTCTCTGTTCTAGGAATATTCCAGTTTGTGTCTTAGAACTAACTAAATTGCCCATCTTTCTGCTACTGAAAATATCTACACAACTGTTAAGTATAGCCTGTAGGAGCTGCAGGTCTGTATACCAATAATTCACCAGTGTTCAGTAATGTCTTACTGCACCATTGAATTCAAAGGCTGACTCTGAGACAAACAGAAATCAATGTAAAAACTGCCCTTTATCAAGAGTTTCTCACTGTCACATTTACAGGAAAAAAAAAAGTCTAAATATTCAAAAAATATGAATTCAAATCTTTTTTCCAACAATTCTGCCTCCCACTTGGTTACAATAACCAAATATTTATGTCCTAAGGCACATAGGGTTTACAAAATATGGAAGATACTGTAACCTATGAAGGAAAGGCCTTAGGTACTCTCAGAGAAATTATAGGGAATTTATGTAGAAGTGGATCTCAGCAGGAACCATTTTGTTCAAATATATCATCTTTGTTGTGTCAGAGCCAATTGCACTGATTGGTATGGTTGTTTCTTCAGGAAACTCTCCAGTATTCCTTCCTACTCAGTGCATTACTGGTTTTGAACCTCATTTCCCAAAAGAATTTACACCATTTGGGGACACAGCCTTAATAAAGATGACAGGAGACATACAAGATTATGAAACAACATAATTAAGGTCCTGGACAGTGATGTATAATTTCAAAGAAAACCATATCTATGGGGTGAAATTTCAGAAAGATCCTGGTCATAAACTTCCGATTTTTATGGAGTTTTTTCCTTGAGTGCTAAATGCTTTTTTTCCCCTTCATATTTTGTGAGTGAATTTGGCTTTCCCCACATTTCTTCCGGCACATGTACTGGAAAATAAATGTTTCACATATGCTGGTTTACCTGGAAACTAAAATTTCTTCTGTTGGTCGATTAAAACCATTATTTACAGTAGCCTAACATCTGTTACACCATAGCTAGCATTTTCTCTGTAAGGTTTTCAACACGAGATACCAAAACTATTTTTATGTGAATTACATTTTTAGAATAGATTCAAGTACTAAAAATATTTATTTGTATATGACTGTGAGGATAAACTAAAAGCAAAATCTAGATTCACTTAGACACCCCTGAGAGGTCATTCAAAGAGTGTGTAATCAGAGAGATGTGACACAAGTCAATCAGAGACTGACAATACTTCTTGACAGCAAAAAATTTCATTAAATTCCTTTCAAGGCCTTTCCAGTTATTATTAAAATCTTATTGCACATACTATATTAATAAAAAATGCCATTTTAAAAAAAAGAGAGACAGCAATTATATTAATACTTCACATAGAAAATTCTCAACATTAACTGTCCAGAAATGTGTAAACAAGAGTAAAACACATGTAAAGGGATGCCAGGCCTCAGAAGATTATGAATTTCTCATAAATAAAGCTCTTTTTTCCTGTGCTTTGTTCAGCCAAAGCCACTTTGAAAATACGTGGTTGAGTTGTGGAGGTTTTTTTGTGATTCCCACATTGTATTTGTGATAATACCTGTGGGTCTTCATACAAACTATCATGGGGACCTTAATTGTAATGAGAACTGGGGAGTTGCTCAACACTTCCTACATCATAGTCAGTGAAAAGTCAAAACAAAACAGGGACAATCCATGAAAAAAAAGAAATTATGACCCTCAGAGTCATTTGAAACAGCTATGCCACAACAACTGCCCATTACATTTTCATTACGTGGATTCAGTTTCCTAAACAACTAATTCTTAAAAAAAAACCCACATCTCCTCACTCCTTCTGAAAGATCTGACTCAGGAAATTTGAGAAAGCAGTGTGAGACAAAAATGCCTCCATATAAGAAGATTTGTTTTCTCCTACCAGTTTCATTGTCCTGCTAAAATTAGCCCCACAGCTACTTCAAAACCTTTTTTTCTCTTCCTCGAAGAGGCCCTTTATTCCATTCCTCTGCCACTCATGATCACATACCTGCAGTCCAGGTGTCACCTCAGTGGTTCAGAACAGGGCTAGACTTCGTCCAAAGTGCGAGAATAGGGCTTGGGATGCAACAGGAGACTGTGAATGGTAACTTTTACAGTTGATGCCGAAAAACCTTGGAATAATTAACTGCTCAGAGACTTTTTCATCTGTAAGAAGCAAGGTATTTGTTTATACAACGTTGGGAGAAGCCAGCTCATGCTGGACAAACTTGCTCGGCTTGAAAGTGTAAAAGCAAGCCATTTTACACACTTAAGATATATGGTTACATCCTCTAAGATACATATTAATAAGAAGGCTAGTCTCTGGGCAGAGTCTTTCCAGAATCCTTTTGGACAGTCTTCTACTGTGGGGGTCTTCTTCTCAAGCCTTCGTCCCTCTGGAGTTCGCCACGGATGTCCTCCTTGATTTGACCTCTTCAAGTTAGGTGACCTGAATTCTTCAAGCTTGCAAAATCCTGGCTCTGGGCCTTCTATATCTTATTCAAATGTCTAGTTTACCTAATTTATTACCTTGTGTATACTACTCCTCTTCTTTCTATAATAAGGACTTTGGTCCTGTGAGCAGAACAGAACATGATATTAACCAGTGCTCCTAAAATGCTCTTCTAGCAAAACAGGTAGAGCAAACAGGATAAGGTACACCAGCTGAACCATTGTTAACTCTCTTTTTGTGCTTTTTTGCCATCACAGTGAATGTCTGTATTTTTGTCAGTTATGAGGGGTTTTTTCCACATATGTGGAAGTACATATTTTGTTGGTTTAAAGTCTCGGGATTTTTAAGGCAATTTTATTTGCTTTTCTCTGTGCTATAAAATTTGATTTGTCACGTGTGACAATCAGGACTAAACCAGCAAAGCGTGTGCTTGATTTTATCTCCCACTTACCTATCAAGACATTTATATGTCAGCCAGTATTAAGGTACTGGAGCCTTTCAGTATCATTAAATAACAAGCAAACACAGCAAACACACCTGAGCTTAGACGGACAGAGGGTTCTGTATTCAGTATAAGCAAGCTGATGGAAAACCCTGAGTTATTTTTGTAAACTCTGTCTTGAAATATATGGGACCAAGCTCTACCCTTGGTTACGTATGCTTAATTCCCAGGAATTTCACTTCTATTTGCATGTCTGAATACATCAGGCCAGAACTGGACTTTTTATTCCCATCTAGAAATATTATAACACTTTTCTTGAAGTGTAACTGAGATTGATCTATTGCCTCAAATGACTTTGTCTGTTGGTTTTATGAATAAATCCTGAGAGAAAAAAAATCAGATGGTAATTCCAGCAAGGAATCAAAATTCAGCTTTTTGAAGAGTCAGGCAATAAATTACTCGGTCAATGACCTCCCCTCAAAATGGCAAAATCCTCAGTTTAAAAACCTTAAATGTAGTAGGTGAATTTCACCAGAAAAAAATAAAAATGCCCAACCAATCTAACTAAACTATGTAATTGTATTTAAGTTAACCATATGAAGTGTCTTCTATTAAGTCTAAGGAGGTGCCTCTGTGCTGTTCAGACCGTATTGCACATATTTTGGCAGAGACCCCCTTAATTCAGGTTTTGAATTGCAAACTTGTAATCACTGAAAGTACAGTTCCTAATAGTGGTAAGATACAAGCAAAGTATTTCGTGAGTGTGGAAGGATGACATTATACCTTTTTTTAAAAAAATAAATTCTGAAAGCATTAAGTAAAATTATTAATAGGCAGATAAAATGGCATCAGGATCAATGTGTTTGCACAGGTTCATCCATTGCTGTAACTGAAGGACAGATCTAAGCCTACAGTACGTTTCTACTAAAACTTTGGTATATAGCCAGGATATTAGCGTTCTTGTTATCTCCACTGACTTCCCAGCATGAGCCCATCCATTTTATCTTCCAGCTGAGACACCTGGGGAAAAAACAGCAAAACAGCAGCCACACTCACACACAAAAAAGATGAGAGGTCTATTATTCATAAATAACACCACTATGTTACAATAAACACCGTCTTTGGATCACCCTTTTCCAACACATATGAGGTATAATGCACCATGGCCTTTGCTCAGCATTTTCCTATTCTTGTGAATATGAAACACAAATCACATATATTGCCAAAAAGGCTCAATGTCTCTGTGTGTTTTGCTAAACATAAACCAGACCCCCCAGCTGTCATACTTTTATGAATGTACCTGAAAAGATGAGTTCTGGAGCCTAGAGTGTCTGTGTGTAACACAGTAGCTTGTTGCTGTGAGTAATAATCCACTTTTATTCTTCTGTAACCTGCAGGAGAATAAGAAAATTACTTATATTTTTGTGATACACAAATTATGTACACCTTAAAAATGCTTTAAACACGTTGCATTTCTAAAATACCTGACACAAAATTCTTAGCAAAAATGTGTGTATTTTATATCCCTATAGGGAATCCTGCATCAGACTATATTGGTGAGATTGTATAAAAAAAGCAATTTATGAGCAGAAACAACTACATTCTGGTAGATTAGTATTTGGTGGCAGATTAGTAAGCAAAGAATTCTCTTACCAAAAGGTATTTTTTTAATGTATATATGCATGAATATTTTTATATGTGAGCATTGCTTATATTTATTTGTTCATGGAGAGGTTCCAAACACTGGAGCATTTTAATAAAACAGGGACACAACTGGCAGTGGGAGCTTTTAATTAACAGAGAAAGCAGCAGTTTAACAAGCATTCCAAAACCTGTAGAGCTATATGTTCTTAAATCTAATTTACGTACCCATTTAAGTATATGCCCTTTTATATAGCCTTTGAGTGCTTAACTTCTTAAAACATTTTGAACAGGCTGTAGCAGCATTTTGCCAAATATATTAGCTGCAAGTAGTTTTATGTATCTGGAATCCAACTATTTGATTAAATGAACTAAATAACACTAGAACAGTGAAGATTGAAATAACACTTGTGTATTTTTCCAGACTGAAGCTGCTGAGGGCCAGCATGGCAGTGTTCATACTTACATTTGTCTTCCCTTAATGACAGCAGCAAGAGATAAAGTATTAAAAGCTGCTTTCATAATGTGACTAGCAAAAGAATCAGCAGTGGCTTTTCTCTCTTATAACAATGCTTTGCTTGAAAAGAAAACTCAGAGTATATTCTCTTTAAAAAAGAGCAGTAGTACTGTCCCCTGGACAGTAATGCAGAGTACATTTACTTTGAATCAAATATATGCACAACCTCTGGAGTGCCACTGCCTCACAGTTGGCTGGGAGAGTTGGTGGAGTTGAGGAGATGTATCTGCACATCTGTGCAACGCGTGGTACAACTGCACATCAATACCCTACCGTGATCCTGCATTTGTTCATTTTGTTTAGGAAATACTGTCCTTTGAAAAAGCATTGTCTCTCCTTGCCTCCTAAAACGCTCCTCGATTTGGAAGTATATCAGTATATTGGCAAGATGGGCAAACAAGCTGTCTGTCATGAACACTAAAGCAGGAGATGAAAAAAACCATTCATCTGGACATGAACAGGTAAACAAAAAACCCAAGCCTGAGAAGGCACCCTGCAAGCGTGCCAGTCACTGAATGCCAGGTGCAGCACAGAGCTTTCAACATAGCCAATATATTCATGGGGAATGCTGTGTTGCCAACTTACTGATACTACTTAGGAACTGGGCATGTGCCTGTTACCTGTGTGCAAGTTACTTATATTTCCTATATATAGGCCTGTACATTTACAAATGTACACAGAATCACAGAATGGTTTGGCTTGGAAGGGACCTTCCAGCCCCCTTGTTCCAGCCCCCTTGCCATGGGCTAAGACAGCTTTCACTAGGTGACGCTTCTCAAAACCCCATTCAACCTGGCCTTCAAGAATTCCAGGGTCATCCACAGCTTCTCTGGGCAACCTGTGCCAATGCCTCACCATCCTCACAGTGAAGAATTTTCTCCTAATATCAAATTTAACCTGTTCCTTTTCTTAAAGACATTCCCCTTTGTCCTTGCATGCCCTTGTAAAATGTCCCTCTGAAGCTGTTTTGTAGCCCCCACCTTAGATGCTGTAAGGTCCTATGAGGTCTCCTGGGAGCTTCCTCTGTGTATGCAAGTATAGAATCATAAGTATATACAAGCACACTTATAGAGATAATGAATGATTTCTTCGGGTAAAATCTACCATATTATGAGACAAAACACAAGCTTGACTTTACCTGCCTCCTGTAAATTGGTTTTGACTCACCTTTTACCTCCTATTTGCACCCATTCTTTTTTTTTAGATGTCTGCAACCTGCAACTAAAATGAGTGAAAGAAGAACTCTACAGTACCTGTAATTTATTCACTAATAGATTTAAACATTTAATGCAACATGTAGTTCCATTATTAAGCAAGAATATTAGCCACAGTTAGCACATGAAACTAAAATGCTTGGATCTCCAACTTGAAATGCTGCGGGTTTTAGCTTTTGTTCCATACCTGATTCAATAACACTACTTAAAGGCAGCCTCTCTTAGGTAGCTCATTATTTTAGCCATTATTATCCACCAACCATTATTTTATCTCTTAAAAGTGAAAACCGTTAAACCTTTAACATGAGCTGCAGACAGGAGCAAGTGTGGGGAACCCCAAAATAATGAAAATAAAGTGAGTCAGGTTACATGAGCGTAAATCTGTAATTCAGAGCCTGGTTTCCAAACACTGTCTTTCCTACAACAGTTTCTGTGAAGCCAAAGGAAGATTCTAGACCAGACCCTGTAAAGCACAAGAGCCAGCATCCCTCCTCTGGGTCCAGTTGGACCTTGGCCCCATCAAGCTGGTGTGTGCATCAGAACTAGTAATTGCTTTACTAGATATTAAAGAGAGACAGAGTCAAGAAAGGGAAAACCAAATTTGGATGAAATTTGAATTGGAAAGCATGATTTAGGGCTCTTCAGAAAAGCTCATCTGAGTAGTCCCAGATGAAAGTCAGGGGAAGGCTGACAGCTTCATTTCAGAGACAATAACCTGTGTGCATTGAGCCCTACAGCGATGATGGAGGGAAAAAGGCATGTGATACATGTGAAAAATACAAACTGCCACTCACAGAATAATAGAAACCTAAACTGGAATGAGGGCAGGGGCTGACCCTGACCGTGTAACAGTGAGACTGAGAAAGGAAGAGCATTAACGGAAACTTTTGTGGTTTTCTGTAAAGGGATTCAAACTGTTAACATGAACACTGACTTTCACTAAGGGTTGCAATATGTGCAAAAGTAGAATAAATGAAGATGCAAAACTCCAAACATCAATCTGGTTTTTAAGTAATTTCACTTCCTTTCTCTACAGTGTTTTCTTCAAAAATCCATACTTTCATATAGAGCTATTGCTGTGTTTTCTGTATCTCAGGGGACACAACACAGTACCCAAGATCACTTAAAAAGGCATCTTTCTATTGATATAAGTTGGTGTAACTGTAATAAATCCCTTTTCCTTCCCCTTTCACAAACCCAATGGGAACCAGAGCCACAAAGCAGAGTTTTGTCATTGAAAAGATGCCTTGGGGAACCGCTGCACAGCTTGAGATCTCAAAACCAGAGCCATAAATACTGTGCCTCTGCATTCAGAACATCAGAAATAGGAATTTCACAGGGAATTGATTTAGTTCTGAAGCCAGGTACTGAAGATCTGCTGGCTTTAAAGGCCGAGGTAAGCAAACAGGCTGTGGTTCACACCGGAGTGTCACTACCTGTAACTCCATTGTGATTAGAGTATTGAGTATTTTCCCCCATTGTGGATGCTCTGCTGAGAAGCTTTTCTTCAAAACCATAGGGAAGTACATCCTACTATTTTATAATGTAATTGCTAAGGTAGCATGGCTTATGACATAGCTGCAATGTTCTCAGTGTCTGAAAAATAACACATCTCACTAAAAAAGATTAACCGGAGTTGAACCAAGCGAGTGAAAACTATGAGATTTTTTTTTCCTCCTAAGTAGAATGATTTCTTTCTTCATCAGGATAGTTTTTTTAACTAAATGCAAGTATATCTCACAAACAGTGCAGCTATATTGGTTTCTTGTTTAAATTTTCTTTATTGTTCATTAAATATTAAAAGTATTGCCTCCTTTATCACTTCTGCAAATATTAATTTCTTATGCAAAGCCCTTGACATGTTTTGTTAGCATTTTACCACCAAAAAAAAAAAGACATAATAATATAATAATTTCATAATAGAATGTTGCTTTCACATAATAACCCACATTTCATGGCTTAACAGAATTGGCAGGGTGAATATTGTCAAGTGTGATCCACCCCAGTTAGCCCAACATAACTTGAAATTCCATTAGGGAAAAATGCAGCCTAAAGAGAGGACACCTAAATCATACTCAGAGCCTCTAAGACAAGACTCATTTATGACATTCTGGCTTAGCAAAGGCTCTTTTGAATCTCTGTGAAAAGGTTGGAGTCTTTTGTAGGATTTTGCTGAACAGATTTAAAGATATCAAGATAGGAGAGAAACGTTGGTAGGTTTTGTAAAGAGCTTTCTCAGAGGAAGTTGGCCTCCGTAACTGGATTTTTTCTTTAATATTTTTTTATTTTATTATATTTCAAGCTCCTGAAGGAGGAAGTGCTTATCTTGAAGGGTTCACATGCAAACTCCTTGAAATCTCTCTGACAGGTACTCACAGGCACTTCTTTCCAAGTGCTATATCTTTGTAGAAATACATTAAATTTCACTATTCTTTTTGCACTGCAACTTGGACTGACTTAGTAAAAAATGCCTTCTGCTGGGTTTTCACATTTGAAAAACTGGATATTCCAAACAAACATCTGACAGTTCCTTAGAAAATCTTCTAAATGTAGACTTCCAAACTATACTGAGGAACAGAGGCTCTAAAGAGCCCTTAATCCTCCATCTCTAAAAAGTTGTGATCTTCATTCACACTACAATATCCTACCTGGGCAGGAATGCAAAGAGCTGGTAGCTGTGATGTTTGCCTTACAGACACTCTTCTATGGTAATTCCGAAAGACTAAGTAGTGCTGTACTTGCAGGTTCAGATAACCCAAAATTAATCACAAGCTAGGGTAATTTCAGAGGGCTATTGCAAACCAAATCATGTTAATGTATATACAAGGCAGGCACCTAGCTTCTGTCTGCTTTTCTCTAGGAATACAGAGTAGACACATACTAGAACTCTAGTTTTCAAAACATCCATACATCAACATGCATGTGTCTTCACATGCATAGGCACACACAAGCTACATTTTTTTCTTCTTCTCCAGCAACGCTACTATGACATCTTTATGTAACAAGAACTCTCTATCATCTGTAGCCCTCCAGGTGCACTGGAAGGGTTGTAGATGAAAGGATAAATAGGGTTTTTTCCCTTTAAATTCGTAAGCAATGGAGAGTTGCCCCACCCAGCCAGAAATCTTGCAGGGTGCAGACCTTGAGCCACAGCACATATATAACCTTTTTGGTAACCAATGAAATAAAGATAACAAAAATTACCTCATGACAACCTATAGCAACACTTTATTATGTATGACACATAATTACTTAAAGCAGCCCTCTGTACAAAAGCAGCCACTCTGTCAGAGGTTTATTATAAGATTTTCCTTGTGTCAGTAAAAGTGTATCAGAGGATTTTCTAATTCAGGATCTTAGTTTGACTGAGTCAAATATAGGAGCTTTGACAAACACTGAAAGACAAGTATCTGTGCATTGGGGCATCAGTTTATGACCAGATAAAGGTTATTTTCCCCTTTTGATATGAAAATATGATCTGCTTTCTGTGCAGTGATAAAAGATCATTGCAGGTGCCCATGCAAGTGGTGCAGCCTATTTATTGTGAGCAACAGAGCTCCTTTAGCTCCCTCTGGATAGCAGATACAGACTCTTCTCCTGAAATAGGATACTCACTTAACTTCACATGGAGTTGGAAAGGCTCTTACTGAAGCGTGTAGCTCTTGTAGTACAATGTACACAGCTGCTGGCTTGAGCAGCCAGTTCAATTCAGTATGCAGTTCTTGGACTGGTTCATTGATCTGATTAGCTCTTGATCAGCTCAAATTGAGAACCTTTCTGTAGTCTATAAATATAAGTAAGCTCTTTACTTTGCGATAAACACAAAATAAATTTCAAAAAAAATGTACTTCCTTCTTTAGACATTCTGTTCTACTGCTCTGCTGATTTCTCTGCTTTCACTGTGGAGACACATCGCTAGTAGTTGCTGTTTAAATTGCTCTTTTAAATAATTTCTCCAAACCCCTTATTTCCATTCTGAGTCTTTCACTATTACAGCTCTGCATTAGCATATATACTTTATATTCATTATAAAAGTATTTAATATTTCCTTTTTTTCTTTTAAATCAGTCCCTAATATTACCATTGAAGGGATGAGGAAAAGTGGGTGATTAGGAGAATGAGTTATCTAGTACCAACCACTTTTAAACATATTGCCTCTCTAAACTTTCAGAGGAACCTTTGAGAGCAGCAGCTGCGTGACAACACAGCCAGATTTCTTCATTATTGCAGATAATCCCCAGTCCTACCTAATCTCTCTGACTATTCATCTGTGACATATATAAAGTGTCAACCAAAAACATACCTCAGACCTGGTCCCAGCACTTCTTCTGTATATATGTGATTCTCCACCGCTACTCCACTCTCATGAGAACCAACCTGGAGTCCTACATCCAGCTCTGGGGTCCCCTAGCACAAGAAAAACAGAGACTTGTTAGAACAGGGCCAGAGGAGGGTCACAGGAATGGTCAGAAGGTTGGAGCACCTCTCCTACAAAGACAGGCTGAGAGAGTTGGGGCTGTTCAGTCTGGAGGAGAGAAAGGCTCTGGGGAGCCTTTCAATATTTAAGACAGACTTTTTAACAAGGTCTGTAATGACAGGACAAGGAGCAACTCTTATAAACTGAATGAGGGTAGATTTAGATAAGGAAGATACTTTTCATGATGGTAAACTGAAGATGCCCTATCATTGTAAGTGTTCAAGGCCAGGTTGAATGGGGCTTTGCCCAACCTAATCTGGGAAAATATGGCCCTGACCTTGGCAGAGGGTTGGAACAGACAATCTTTAAATCTTCCTTCCCACCCAAATAACTCTGTACTTCTATGATACATCCCAACTCTAATGACAGCAGTTACATGAGAAGTGCAATGGCAGATTTTCCAAAAGGCAGTAAAATCAAATACTTCTTTTCTTTTAGTTGTTGTTTATGTGCTCTGTTAGCTTATTCTGAAGGATTCCTAAAAACATTATAAGAACAACTCATGAGAACCGGGACACGGGATGACACTTATATTATTCTTTTGTCTTTTTTTTTTTTTTTTTTTTTTTTTTTTTTTTTTTTTTTTTTTTTTTTTTTTTTTTTTTTTTTTTTTTTTTTTTTTTGCTACCATTTAAAAATATTTCTGATTCTTCAATGTTTTTGTATAAACCAAATCTTGACTTGCATTCAATAAATTACAGTTTCCTGTCAAAAAAAAAAACTTCCTAATATTGATCTCTCATCAGTAGAGCTGAACAACAAGCCTGTAAACAGAAGCAAAGTTCTGCTAATCTGGATGGCTTTTAACCTGGATGTAGCTTCTGGTCATGGACTCACCTTTCAAGCAAAAGGTACTTTTTCCCAGGTAAGGGAAGAGGCTTTAATCAGAATATGAACTGTGAACTTTCCTAGTGCTAGAAAGTATTTTAACAAATTAGCTCAGGCTACCTTGTAACAATGATACTTTTTTTTTTAGCCTTCCTTTTTTTTGTTTACTTTCAAAATCGGTTTTAATCATTTTTCATGTGTAGTCTCTGTTGCATTCTCAAACCATGCAGCATTTTTATTACTGAAACAGGACATTTTTTTCTTTCTGGGTCTCTGACAAATCAGAGATGAATACACATTCCCACCATTAGTTTTTTCTCTTTGGAAAGCAGTAGCTTTTTAAAAAAAACCCCTCTGAACTGTACTGTTAACATTATTAAGCAAACATAAAAGTAAATTAAGGCAGATTGCAAATGACAGACATCTTTCAAGCTTCCATTTTTTTCGCAATGCTGCAAAACAACATACACATTATACGGAATCATCCTATCTGGAGAATATTTACAGTCAGAAACGGTGTGGTAGGGATGGGAAACACTGATTGCCATAATTTCTTTCAAGTAGAAATGCTGATAGAGAACAGTAATTTCTTCCTTCACAAACTATATTATCATTTCTCTAACTATGAAGCTTTTTATTTTAGAAGTTAATGTTTCATTAGCTCTTTTAATCAGAAAAAGTACTGAAGCATAAGTGTACAAGTAACCTTCAGACTTTAACCAGCACTACTGCTAGTAGATTCATGGCCAAGAATGGGAATAAAAAGCTGAGAGCAGAAAATGAAAATTCACTCCATCTCAGGAAACCTGTGGGACAGATTGGATTGATAGAATGGCTTGTGTTGGAAGGCAGAACCTTAAAGATCATCTCATTTCAACTCCCCTGCCAAGGGCAGGGACACCTTTCACTAGACCAGGTTGCTCAAAGCCCCATCCAACCTGTCCCTAAACACTTCCAGGCATGAGAAGGAAGAAGATTAAGTCACCTTAACTAATTTTTTTTTTCATACCATCAAAAAAACATACCTAGAAAACCCCTCTCTTTCATCTTCGAAGACATTTATGTGCAAGATACAAAAATTAATTATGAAAAAAAAAAAAAAAAGGGGAGACCATTCCTAAAGATAAAACCAGCCAATGCACTGCAGCCAGGCACTGAGGATACATCAGGAAATCATGGGAGATGCAGCTTAGGTGAATCTTCACACTGTTAGGCAATACTTTAGTTCCCCAAATGAACCTCATTAATATTGGGTAATATTGAACAATTATCTCTGCTCAACAGGTCTGGGTTACCTTTAAACTGTAAGTGTACATTCTCAAGTTAATAACAGCAGTTTTGGTACTTTCCAAAGAGCTAGTGATTATTGTATTATTGAGTGCAAACCTTTTTCTTCAGACAATAACTGCAGGGCAGTTGTTTCTGAATATGTATTTTTTCCAGACAACAGTAGTGGGCATCAAACATCTTGTAGTCAACTAGAAACCAACAGAGACTGCTTGGACCTTAAACCTCACAATACCCCACTGAACACTGAAGCTGGTGTATAACGATCCTGTTGCAAGATTACATCATTTTTATGGTGTTTACTTAAAGTGTTTTCTGCTCCTGGAATGACCATGCTTTTAGAACACAATAGTACACTTGATACAGAGAAGGACAAACAATTCTTTGTTAAAATATTTTTGTGCCAAATTTATCATTTTGAAGATCCAGATAAATTTCGGTCTTTAAATAAATCTTTGCCCAAAAAACACATGACATTCTGCATATTTGCTTGCCCAGATACTAAATCATCAAAACTTGTAAGCACTATCAATTATTCACTGTGACTGTGATACAAGCTTGGATGCCTGCAGTTATTAATTTATGGCATAAATTCACACCGATAAGAAGCCTAGAAAGAACAATAAAGTCTTCTGTGTTTTGTTGGGAAACTGTAGTGGGGGCGTGAACACCACCTGGATTTCCAAAACAAGACCATCCATCCCCAGCTTACAGACAAATTCAGATCTATTAGGGAACAGAGTAATCTGCTAAAAACAACCTTTTTCTTGCATCAGAGCAGTGATTAAATCATATAATTCAGCTGTCCCATTTTTTCTGCCATGCTCTGTGGTAAATTCTTCTTCAAAAATCCTAATTTACAAGGTAGTAAAACATATACACAACTTTAATCACCCAAATGGGCTATGGCAGGAATATCTGGGCCTTCACAAAGTAGACTGTGTAGACTCTGAAGATTCTGTCATTCAATGAAAATTCTACTTAGAATCATAGAATTATTTAGATTGGATAAGCCCTCTAAGATAATTGAGCCCAATATTGAAAGTATCATATAGAATTAAGCAAAGCAACAGAGAAAATTCCACTAATCCAAATTGCACTAAACAATACTTAAGAAAAACTACAGCTTATTGTTTACACCATATCACATATACTAGGGTACTAAAATTTTGACAATATTAAAACTTTATTAGCTTTTTGGTGAAAGTCATAAGAAAGGGAGAACTGTCACAGTTTTTGATTTTTAACTCCTTTTCAGGAGTATCTCCAGCACCATAGAACAACAATCTAGGGAACCTGCCTAACCAGACACATTGCTCAGATATACATTCATTTATTCCAAAAGGAATACTCCATTTACTTGGTACATTCGCATTAAATAATGGATAGCACAGCTATGCTAGAGAACTTAAGTACTGCATATATTTGATGTACTAGCTGACATGATGCATAACTCACTACCAAATAAATGACAAATGCCTTGACAGGAAAAAAAAACACTTTTTTTTCCTTAGTACAGAGAGGTAGATGTCCTGATATTTAAAATAAATTTGAATATTTTTACTGTTAATCAATTTTATTTCATATACTTTATTATTCCTTCACAGTAAAAGTTACTTTACCACCAGCATTTCTTACTATTTCTAATAACCAGCTATTTACCATTATCCAGAGTATTTGATTTGTACTTAAATTCTGCATTCATCTCAAAAAATTAGGATTTTTACTATGTTTCAAAGAATATAACCTATAATATGACACGGAATGTTAATTCATATTTAAGCAAAGCAAAACATATGTAAACAAACATATTTAAATAAACGTATTCCATCTATGCACTGACAGGGTCTTTTATTATTATTAGTTTCTTAAATAAAGCAATTAAAAATTCTATCATATATCTCCACATCTTGAATTAGGCAGCATTAGCTACATTGCTTTTATATGGACTTTACACCACCACTTCCTTGCAAAACACTATTAATTGTAAATTTGGCCCACTGTGGATCCAATTGCAGGGGAATGGCCCTATTATTTTCCTAATTTTTATAACCATACAACAAAAGACAGTGGCACAAATATGTTTGAAAGTGATAAAAGGATAAGATTATAAATGCAACTTTAGAGGATGTTATCTGTGCAGTCAATTTCATCCTTTGATATAAGGAAATTTTTTTTTTTGGTTCAAACACACAAAAAACCTGCACTCATTAATTTATGATATGCAAATTCAAAGCAAATGTAGTGCCTTACATGAGCAGGTTGCAGGATCTAGCCTCATGAATTCAAGCTATCTTAAACAAGAGCAAAATCACTATCTATAAATATTCCAGAAATATATTAAGAAAAATACGAGAAACAAAACATTCACATAATTCTTAACAGGAATTAAAATGCCATGGAGAAGCTAGAAGCTCAGAATTAGAACCAGCTCTTTGAAATGTTTATAAACACAAACATAGACCATATTATCATAGTCTAAACTTGCAAAAAGTGTTGAACATTCTATTGAACATTTCCAGCCTTTAACATTATTTCAGTACTGTTGCATAAGCCTAGTGGTGCCTTCAGCTGATTCATCTGCCTCTCTACTTAGGTATAAGAAAATACAGTAATGCCATTTTAAGAATCATCTCAATTTTAAAAATAGATTTACAGTATTTCCTCTTAGTACCTGGCCAATGGAAAGTCCATCAAACCATTATTTTTGAGATTATCAAACAATAATACCACAATATAAAGCATTTGCTAAAAGATTTTAGCAAAAGGTAGGACACAGTAAAGGGAGGGAAAAGAAAAGAAACTATCATATTTGAAAAGAAACCTTAAGCTAAATGTATCTGTTCTATTCTTGTTATTAGTGCCCTTAATAAAAGAATATCCTGGGAAGTAGAACAGTAAATTATATAGAGTATGTTGAGACATTGTTGGGGAAAAGGCTAGAGATTCCATCCTCTTGAAATGTTATCGGTCAAAAAAAATGCTTGCCTCATGGAGAAATAAAAATGTTGAAAAGTCCATAAATCCTTCTCGAAAAAATTGTGTTAAATAAGGATGTTTTCTGTCTTTAGCTCAAAGTTAAAAGAAATGACAAACACTAACATGTATAGCCAAACCAGAAAGACCTTTAAAAATTCTTAGGTTAAGAGAAACGGATGCATTTGACAGTAGCTTAATCTGTAACTATGAGTTTTCATAACGTTAAAGTCAGGGCTACATTGTACTGCTCAGAGAGGAACAGATCCCCTCAGAAAACTGGGAATGGCACAGCTCCTCTCCAGGCATCCAAATAGGTGCCAGAAGTAAGCAAATGATGCATCCAATTCCTCCCCAGCATGCCTGGCATTTGCTATCATGGCTCATGGAGCCCATCTCTCTAATGTCCTTGGAGCAATATGCTAGCACGAGGGAGGGATGCGAGAAGTATCTGTACCTTCCACTGTAACTTTTCTTGCTCATGCAAGAAACAAAGAAAAACTCTTGTTGTCCTTCCAGAGCTTTATGCCACGGGAAGACAGTGCTTCAGTTTACATTCACTGTTCACCATAAGGTCACCTACTGCTGGAGTCTGGGACTCAGCAACAACCGGTAAACGCTGACTTTGCAGTGACTTCTGCTATAGCATCATAGTTGAGACCGTGGTGTGTGCTCAATAAGCTGAACATTCCCTTCTGTTTTCACTAGACATGCCCCTAATCTCCCTGTTTGTGGAGAAAACACTTTTAACACGCAGGCACACTAAGTCTATTAGATATTCTTACCTCTAAAAGCATCCCCCCAGAACAATGGGATGCGGGGTGAAACTCATTAGAGCTTCTCAACACGAGAACTCCTGTGAGGAGAGCCCCTGCCTCACGGAAAAGAAATTAAACCTTAAAGAAATTTCTCTTCAGATTGTAACGTTTCCACACAAGAGTTCACTTCAAATGAATCAGCATTTTCTAACTGAGACATACTCCATCTGAAAGATTCTGGTCAGCTCTACTCAAAACAACAAGCGAGAAAATCTTTTAACTATTTAACGGCGATTGCCATCAAATCAAATCACTGTAGTGAATTCCATCAAGCAGCCAGCAGTACTGCAGCTGAGCCAGGCTTCCCATTCACTGTCTGTCTTCCACTCCTCACCTGTCATTTCAGTGCCCCTTCCCTTTGTCACCCAAAAATAAGGTACTGAAAGACTCTTAAGATGAACAGCACCAAACCAGTGCTGCAGAGGGGCTGGCAGGGAGAAGCAGCCCTGTATTTGTAAAGACTCAACACCAGTAAAAAGCTTTCCCTGGAAAAGGACTTGTCCTACTGAATTGCTGGCTGTCCTAACAACTAAGCTGTCAAGTGTGGAGAAACTTTTCACATGGACCACTATTAAAAAGCAAACATTAATTAGACAGACTGTAAACTGTTATGATATCAGAAATATCTGATAAAAAGGTGTGAAAAAGGCTATAGAAACACCCAGGACAGATGCCAAATGGCAGACTGGAGAATGTCCCAAAAGAGAATATAATTCTGCAGCTTCTAAGCAAAGGTAGGAAGAAGACAGAAGTCTTCATTTTAAAACTCACTGAATCTCAGGACTACATTGAAACCTGTTATAAAAGAACATGAATGCATTGATTCAGTCTGATGCTGGTTTTTAATCTCTGCTATTCCAAGAAAGCATTAGCCACACAATTCCCACGAAAAGATGCTGAGCATTTGCAAACTCATGCTGAGTATAAGGATTACATCATTACCATATCAGAATGCCCTCAGATCTCAGCAAACACTCAACACATTCATTTGCAATTCTTACATTAAGCTATGGCCCGCAAAGAGCATCTTAATTTGGGTTTCACAACTTTAGGTGGTATTTTTCTTTTCTCTGCCTGCACTACACATTGCAATGACATGAAAACCAAAAGGCCTTTAGATGAATTGTTGTTAAAATCTAGACTGTTGTCTCCTTTGGCCATTGCTCTGGGAAGAACTTTGAAGCACCTTAAAGCTGCTAGAAGCCCAAAGTCTGTTTTATATCCAAGTTCGTGTAAACTAGAAATCACTTGAAACGCTCATTAGCAGCCTGTGCTAACCCCAGTTTATGACATATTATCCCCTTGCTATAAAAACTAATCATATAACAACTCATCAGTCCAGTCTCAATGTCTCTTTGTGATGTATTTCTTGACTTACTGGTTTTCATGTTTCTCACAAACTCAAGCACATTATTCCCCCTCACACAAAGTCTTAGAGCAGGGAAGCTTTCATCTTTTTCATATAATCATTCAGGCAGTAAAGGAAAATTTTTCCCAATCCTTTTTATCTATTTCTCTCCTGTGCTTTATAATAAAACCTTTCAAATTTTCTGAATTGATCCTTTGCCTGGGGAAGTGGAAACAAATAAAAACCTTCCTCCCAAACCCTAACACCTACCAATGACCTGAGATAAGTTACCTTCAGCAGAATCCGAGTCTTGGTTCACTGATGGATCTCTGCCTGCCTAATTAGACTGCAGACAGTGAACTCTAGGTTATAATGCTGCTCCTCACAGAGCAGCAATTCATCATTTTGCCATGCAGCTCATGTTGTCAGGACAAGTTTTTGTCTTTTTTAACATGCCAGTTTTTGTTTTGATAGGTGACTTTTAATTGAACCATAATGCCATTGCTGCCAGAGTTTGAGAGGACTGAAGTTGTAAATCATAAATCCATATCTATAGCCCTTATTCTCGTAGAACAGAGCAAATGTTGCAAATGCCTGATGCTATTTGGTTTCCAAGAAAAATGAGCTGCTATGAAATGATACATACTACAGCATGAAGACACAATAATTATTTATGTAGATTTACAAAAGGGGAATAAATGTAACAGGTAGTAGAATGAGCCACCTGATGAGCAAGTTATGATGAACCCTACTGGACTGGTTATAACTTCTTTATTTGAGCTTATATCCTTGCAGATGTCATAAACTGAGAAAAGTTTCAGTAATTTCAAACAACTGACTATGATAGGTAATTTTCAGTTAGTAAGAGCTTTTTATGGCTACTGCAATTAGTAAGTAAGAGCAAGCAGAAGTCTTGAATAATAGTTCAACTCCTGGATATAAAAACCCGTAAAATTAGGGAATATATATATATATATCATTGCTAGAGAAAGGAGTGATAGCAAAAAAGACAGATTAACCATCAAAAGCCAGGAAAATCTGGCATTTAACAATACAGAAACTTTTCTAGGTCTCATATTACATCAAAGCAGTACAATATTACACCCAAGACCCCATCCTACAATAAGCATCGATATCTATGACAAAATCCCTAGGGATGCAGAGAAGTGGAGCAACAGGAGAAATGTCCCTTTTCTCTACTGCACAAAAAACCCCTATTTTTTTCTTAATAATTCATCTATTTTCATGGCTAATAAATTTTTCACATGGGCTTTTTTTTTTTTTTTTTTTTAAATAAAGACATCAGGTATGTTAGTTGGGAGAGCTTAGTCACTTCCTAACCTTTGTGTGATCATACCCTTATTTTCAGTTTTATGGCATTTTTCACTAGAATAATATCTATTGGTATTGTAAAATTACTATAGTTCTAAATAAGTATTTAGCACATGGATTATGAAGCCACAGTACCTTTCTGCATCTTAGGTTAGATGTCTCCAGCCTCTCCCTCTCCATACTGCAAACCTGTTTTTTCATACAGTTCTACTCCAGTTATTCCAGTTAAACATTACAGAAATAATTTGTAATTAGCAATCATTGTAGAAAACAGTAGCTTCATTATATTACTTTTAAATTAAATTGAGGATATGCATAAAGTGACAAGGTTTTTGCTTTAAATATCATTTCCATCTTGAACAACTTCAGCAGAAAATTGGTTAAAAATATGAAATTAGTCTCAACCAAAGTAGCAGTCATCTAATTGCTTGTCTTTTGTGCACCTTCTTATTTAAAGGAGGTAGTATCTAAAATTATTCTGCAATTCAATTTTGCAGCCTTCAGGTCACAAAGTCATCCTGTACACAACTTATTTTATAATATGATAACTGATGGAGTATTGCTATGGTTTTAATCTTCCTGAAACTGCAGTTTTGAAATTAGAGACATTTATCACTCCATTTAACCGTCTACAAAGATATGAAAAACTGTTTAGTCAGTATTTCCAGAATTCAATCGCACCATCACGACGTGTTCTTTCCAAGCATTAACAGACAGCTCACCAGCTCTGTCACCTCATGCAGCTGAATGCGATTGACAGAATGACAAATCTTTTTCTGAGGAGTTTGAGTCACATCAAATTAGTGACACAGAGATGTTAGTAACATATAACCTGCAAAGATGTAATGTCTTTCTGATTTTAAATTTTCCGTGTTGTTATTCAGTCACTGCTACACAGATAGAATGTCTTTTTGATTTTAAACTACTGCTGCCACCACTTGTGCGAGGTTTGATAATTAGTTTTAAGCTAGGTCAAGTAATAATATCTGAAGTGGAAGATATGAAAATGTATCTAGCAAAAACTAATTTACAAAAATATTATACATTTATTATACACCAGCTTTTTTATACATAAAATTTTCTTTAGCTTTAATCTACAAAATCAAATTTCACAGGCAGGATTCTTTTACTGTATGTTCCAGATGGACAATTATATCCAAATTGTATGAGAATCTTATTCGAACCCAGTCCTGCAAAGCTATTTGGAGCTCTCTGTTGAAATGATAATTTGACTTACAGTATGGGTGGCTTTGCTCCAGAACAAATTCATAAACCATCAAAAGAAAGCATAAAAATCATACTATGATCCATTAGCCCCACCAACAGTTCTGAGATACACATTCAAAGCACTGTGTCAGTCTCAGTTGTGTAGCTTATTGGGAAGTAAGTCTTTTTGGCTACACTGCATGGCTAGGCTTGGATTTTGACATAAAGATACCCAGCTAAGGACTGAAAGGAAGATTTTTTTGTTAGCTCAGTTTCAGAATAAAGGGAAGGAGTTTGCCTGAGATTTCCCATTACTTGACATGAATAACCTCAGTTTTAAGTACAGAGGCAGTCACCATTAAACAAAAGGAAATGGTAAAATAGGCTAAGAATCAAAAATGCAAAATTAGATTACTGTTTATTATGATTTTTATGATCTCAAAAGTGACTTAGGTATCTTTAATTAACACACACACGTCAGTCATTCTTAAAGCATTGCTTCTGTCTTTAGAGAACACTTGCAAATGTTCATAAAACACACAGTGCACCAGTTCTTACTTCTTCCTTTCAAAGTCTTACCTTTGCTGCAGTGTTTGAGCTCCTACAAGTTCACTTTTAAGAACTCCATTCTAATGTCCCAGATATTGCTGTGCAATGTCTTCAGAACAGAAAGCACTTTGGATACTTAGTGATGTAATGCACCATGCTGGAGGTCTGGGATCTACCTTTCATAAAATCTTCACATCAACCCCTCTGTGCATTTCTGTTACCTCAATGATTTGTTTAAATTTTTTTTTTGTTTAGTTTGTTTTGGGTTTTTTTTGACAAATTCAAACTGCTTTTGTAGGACAGTAATCATGATTTTTTCTTTAGTCTTTCTTTCTCACTCAGCTGGTTGTTCCTGTATCTCAATTAGGCCCTTTGGAACACAGCACCAGGAAACAACTTTACCTTCAGCTTTCAATGATTGAATTCAGTCTCTGAATTCTCATACATATTCCTTTCCTCTGTAAAGTGCAGCACTCCTCAATATATTGCTGCACTTGCTTTCTGGAGAACCAGTGCATCATACGGAAGAAACAAGCTCATCTTGCAAGCTTTTCCAGACTGTGAACCCTCACTTCTATGTACCTATCATTTCTCATGGACCTTAAAGGAATTTCATATCTTTGAGATCTCCAAATCTCTGTTGAATTTGAATGTAGCTGATAGAGCAATGAAAAATATAAAAGAAGGTCTCACTGGTTTACACCTAGCTGACAATGAAGCTGCTTCAGTCATAGTAGTTTGGAAATATGGGTCTGATACCAAGTTCTATGCAGTAAGGGATACGAAGTTTGTTACTGAAATATTAACAACATTCTCTTACTGCTTTTTATAACAAACCTCATATTTGACCCCAAGTTAATACATTTTCCCTTGAAGTATAAGGATCCAGAAGGCTTGGTTATTCTTTATCAACCTGCCATTGACCTGTGCTTGCTTAACGAGACATCTAAACTTTTCCTAACTCCACCTGTTAAGTATTGGATCTAAAATAACTTTACTGAAGGCATTGATTTCTTTTCCATCGAGGTATTCTGGCCCCTCCAAGTAGTGTGCTAAATCTTGATGTCAGTTCTTGGACTCTTAAGCAATGCCTCCAAGCTCTCAAGACAATTGTAGCTGAACACTGAGGTTTTACTAAATCCACTCAAGTTGAGGGCAGAATGTATTGCTGCCAATTCAAATTATTTGTCTGCTCCTATAATTCAAGCTGCAAATCACTACAGTCAGTATAAACAAATACTGGTATTTGTTCACAAAATATGGGTGCCTCCAAAGTTAATTTGTATTTGTACGCAAATTTGATTTCTAATTCATTTGTG
>NW_020955604.1:198571-204177 GCF_003031625.1 Empidonax traillii | reverse complement strand
CCACTCAAGTTGAGGGCAGAATGTATTGCTGCCAATTCAAATTATTTGTCTGCTCCTATAATTCAAGCTGCAAATCACTACAGTCAGTATAAACAAATACTGGTATTTGTTCACAAAATATGGGTGCCTCCAAAGTTAATTTGTATTTGTACGCAAATTTGATTTCTAATTCATTTGTGGATTTTTCGGCAATGTTCTTGCTATTCTGATTTTAAATTATGTATTAACTGTTTGGACAAGTAGTCTCATCTTTTCTTTATTGCCAGAGAGGTGAGATCAGGGATGAACAAAATGAATTTGCCAATAACTAGTATTTGAATTGGCTTAAATGAAAGTGCACTTTGTCATTTATCCTTCTATATGGCATTGTGAATTTGCATAATGATGTATGATAACAGTTATAAAAAGGACACTCTGTCATCTTAAAGAAATTAAGCCAATTGCCAAGACAGCTGTGAATGACTTCAGCAGCATTGAAGATAGCCTTTACTGCTGTAGCTCTATGTATTTCAATTTAACCTGTAAATTCCCAACATTAAGCTGAATTAATGTTTGAAAATGTTAGGGTTTTTTTTTATTCACAATACTTTATATTTAAATATAACTTCAAAATCTTTTTAACTGTCCATGAAACAAAAATTTTTGCTCAGAGCACAAGAGAGTGATTGTTTCTCTCTCTCTTTTTTTTTTTTTCTACACTGCAGTATTCATAGAAGCAGTCTAGTCCAAACATTTTTAATCAGATTTGTCTTTGTGAAATGTTTGGTTTATATTGATGAAGATGCTCTGGACTTGCACAGGTAACAAAGACAAGAGTAGGGATCACTGCTTCCCAAATATCTAATTACTGTGTTGTAGTGCTGCTCTTGTCCACTCCTGGCCATCTCTCACTTCACCTAACCATAAAATTCTTAAATTGAAAAAAGGTCCTGGATAGGCTTAGCTAGTACCATCCCCCTATGCTGGAACTACCTTCCTTGTCTAGCACCAAATCCCTCTTTTCCTGCACACATTTAAGGCTGCTCTTTTAACACTGCCGTCTGCCTCCTATCTTCTTCTGTGCATTTATTGACAATTTACTCAGTTCTTATTTTTTAAATACATCTAAAAACATAACAGGGTATTTTTAACATGCGAGGCTTGCATTAGACATCACACAGTGATAATCATTCTCCTGGAGTAGCAAGTTATTTACCATTACTGCTGTCCTACGTCTAAGAGCTTGTCAGTGCCTGCGGGTAGAGACCTGTCTTACATTTCAGTCACACATTATTTACACAAGTTATTATTGTTAATTATATGTGTAGTCTTCCCATTTCTTATGTTCATCTTCCCATCCATCCAACACTCTGTGACTACGTTCATTTCCCTTGTCATTCCCTTTGTCTGTGACAGCCTCTCCTTAAACCCTTGCTACAACTTTGAATATGTTTCCTTATCCCCATCTTATTGTCACAACAATAATAACCCTTTTCACAGCAAGGTTTAGGAGAATGAGAATGCAATAAAGAAGAAAATAAGACTAATAATTTGTGGAAGTACGCCGTGTTGATCCTCAAGAGCTGCTTTGTCTCTTAGTAACTGGCAACAGGAATTAAGATGACAGAGCAAATCACTGAGAGCATAATAATATCAATGATAATGAAAGGTTTGTATAATCCCTCAGAAAAAAAAATGTTATCAAAACAAGGCAACATTTTTTTCTTCTCACCGATTCGGGCGTTTTTGGCATGATATGCTTGTAAAGTGCTTACTGGGAAACAAACCCCAAATTTTAATTCAGGAACAAAATTTTCAAACACCTTCTCAGGAAAGAGAAAGAAGGAGCTGTAGAATAAGGAAATTAATTTCAAAATACTGTCTAATCCATCTTTGTGTGTGTTTAAATAAACATTGAGAGAATATTCTTTAGAAGAAAAAGAAAAAAAAAACAGAAAATAATATTATGCTTTAAATTTTTATCATATAACTTTACAGTGAGTCAGAAAAGACCCTTATTCTTGTAATTCTCTTAATGTGTAACTTCTGTTTCTGCAATGGAATGTACATCACAAAGCACCAGAACATTTTTAAATAACAATGAAATTCTGTGTGTTTTGTATGTCATGCCACAGGACACAAATACAACATGACATACTACATTACCTTCCCAAGATATCATAATAACTATTACTATGTGTCCTCAACTTTGATTTAAAAAACGCAAAGAGTTAACAATTCAAACCCTAACCAAATAAAAAATTACTCTTGTATTGGTGCTGTCTCTGGGGATATGCTTATAATTGAAATGCTTGTTTTTTGAACACTTTTACATTATTTCTCATTGAAATGAGCAAGAGAAATTGTTCATCAAAAGCAGAGGGGGGAAAAAAAAGGATTAGCATTTTAAAACCTGTCCCAGGAGCTTGACTTACAATTGAGGTAATTTCCTAGACAGCTAGAATTTAACTCCTTGTACATCCTAAATGGCAGCTCTCATACTGCTCAGAGAAGAAGAAAAAATACTAAATATATTTATTCTGTAATGACCTGAACTTTAAATGGAAAGGCTGCTACTCTAATATAACAATAACATTTTTCTTCCTGATTTCTTTTTATGTAAGAAAGTGATTCTGACCAGGCTTTACGATTACATTGTCATCGTACTACAGTTTCTTCTGCTCTTTCTGTCCTTCTAGATTCTTTTCTCTTCTACCCTCCTAGTTTCCTTCTTTTTCTTTCCTTCTTTTCTTATTCCTTAATTTTCTCTCCCTTATCTCTTTTCCATATTTCTATAATTACAAGAAAAGTCCTATAAAACTTAAGAAGCCTTCAGATAGATCATTACTAATATAATTACAGTATGGAGAGCATAGTGATATTTGAATGTAAATTAGAGTGAGTTTTTACAGTTCATTAGAAAGACTCAGGGATTGCATTTAGTTTAATCAAAGCTTGAGTGCTCCCAGTGTACACAGCACATACTCAGTAAAAAAGCATTAATACAGATCCAAAGATTAAAGATGAATGTCATTCTTTGCATCCATTTAAAGGAGTCCATCCGGGGTGCATCACAGACACTCATACCTAATAGCCTAATGGAGCTGAATTAAAAATAATTGCATGTAATTCATTAGTTTCCAAATTAACATATATTACTTAATTTTTCCTCCTTCTTTTTGCAGTCATTTCTCCCACAGACAAATGTGTGCTGGGGGGGGGTACTTACCCCTCATCCTACTGGTGTTTACCAGGCTCCTGCCGGATGGCAACAAGCTCCTTCATCCTGCTCCTGCTTCATCTGACCTAAGGTCACTTCAGATGCATTTGGCACTTTAGCGGGCAGAAGGAAGGGTGTTTCCCATCACTGATTGCCTCCTAGCACTGGCACTGTTTTAGGCCTTTAATGCACCCTGGAACTAGTGGGAATGGCTCTCAGAACCAAAACACCTGGGAGACCCAGCTCCATGCACTACGCACTATGAGCACTCCATGTGCTTACAGCATATAGGAAACACATCCCTCACCTGGTCATTGGAAAACTGATTATCTCATTCTTGAGAGAATCAACCAAAATACTAAGTGCCCTTCCTCTCAGAAAACACCTCTGGGGAAATTTCCTACGATCTCCCCACGGCTGCTGTTTTTCTACTTAGATTTACTTTGCAATACCTAAAAATGTTTAAGGTGATAATCCAATTTATAAGATTTTAGTTAGTGTTAAAAGTTAAATGCAATTGTCTTGCCACATTAAACTACTTGTTCTAGAGAAGTGAGTTTTCTCACAGTACTCTTCTCAAATGATCTTCAGGTGTTAATAAAGGGGCCACATGGAGCCAGAGAAGATCCTGCAGAACACACAGCAGCTCAGCATGAGGAGGCTTACTGGAACACATCCCCTGGCTTCTTTGGGAAGGGAAATGGGCACCTGCTGCCAAGATCCCTTTTTAAGGAGATTACACTAGAGTCTATATAATTCAGGGCATGTATGTGAGTGCACGTACATGTCTTGCAAAAACATACTGAAGAATTCACAGTTTAATGTTGAAAGGTACAAGCTGCAGGAGAGATGGTTGGTTTTAATCAAAGGTCCTAGAAGACTGAGGAGAATATTAGTCCAAGTGCATTTGTGGCTGCAGCAAGAATAGGGTAGCAGTTACCCAAGTGCTTCCCTCATGTGGTCGAAACAGAGTCTGGAGCTACCACAGCTTCCTGGGTTCGGGGCTATGTCACCCTGGCTTAAATCAGTTTATCATCTGCATAAATTGGTCTGGATTTCGCTGTTTGGAAAACACTGGTATGGCTTTGTGTTAAGTTTTTGCCATAGAAAGAGGAGCTGATAATGAAAAAATTGGCAGATCCTTTAATAATAGCAAACAAAGCCACTGCAGAAGTGTAAATAAAGCCTAATAGTTACTCTTAATTGTTAAAGAGCCCGCTGACATAATGGCAGAGATGGGTAATGCTTTTGCCCCTAAGCAGCAAGATCTGCAATCAGGTTTCTGAAATGTTCCTCATTTGTCTCTCTCATGGGAGTTTACATGTGAAGCCTTGCCAAATGAATCAAGAAAAAAAAAGGTAACTGTGAATGCCAGAAAAAGAAACTGCAAAGAATACATTCAAAGTACTACATGGGGCACAGTTTAATTGAATTGTGATTTGTTGGTCTTGTAAGCACTCTCCAGAAAGGAATGTCATGCTAATCAAAAGCTGTCCAACTTCACCTTGTTTTCAGCAGGCAAACTTTAAATGAGACAGTTCAGGATTTTGATTTCTGAGGGCTATCGGATCACATTCACCCACAGGGCATTTAAATATAAAAATCTATTTATATGCAAATTCTTTAGTATTTCACGTAAAGTGGATTTTTATAAACTGACCATTCAATACTATAAGTTTTCATGTTGATAAAACATCTTCAGTAATGGCAAACGAAGGAACAAACATAACCAGCACAGCTTGGTTAGCTAGATCCTGTACTTGCTTGGGGCATTCCTGTGAGTTCTTGAAATGTGGAACTGTAAAGTTAACAAATTGTCTTTTACGGAAGCACTGAGAAAGAGAAGTCCTCAGAAAAGGTTTTTTTGATCACTGTCACCTTAATTAGAGAGATAACTAATACTTGGCAAAGTTCAGAACACGTTGCTTCTAAGTCAAAGGAAATGAGAACATGCATGCTTTTGTCACACAATAGCTTTTAGACACCTGCAGAAGAAAATGCTTCATTATCAGAGAGCACCTCTGGCTGCAATTAGGGAACATTTGCAATAGGTATTCATTTTTATAGCAATTTCAATACAAACATACTTTGGGATTGAGCACACATTTCTTTCATTCACTCACTGCGAAATTCATTAGTAAAACTAAATATACACTTGTGCTGTCTCAGAGTTTTACTGGCAGACGCTGAGCACCAGCACAGAATGCTGCCATCCACAGTTATTAACACTCCCAGACATAAAACTCCTCACTTCCAGAAATGAATGCCAGAATCTCAACTCTCCTTGCAGCCCTCCAATAAGGATTATTACACCAAATAGCTGGAATCCACACCTAATCTTCTCTTTGGGTTTAGAAATACACCAATTCTTTTGAAAGACTTTGACTACACTTTTTTTTTTTTTTTT
>NW_020955604.1:194732-198200 GCF_003031625.1 Empidonax traillii | reverse complement strand
ATTCTTTTGAAAGACTTTGACTACACTTTTTTTTTTTTTTTTTTTTTTTAACTTCCCTTGAGTTTTGAAGGCATCAGAACATTTATCCCAGTTCTGCCTTCTGGAGCTTTGCAATAATCTAGCTGGCCAAGATGAAACTAGTATAATATGATTAGTCAAAGGACACAGAGCAGCTGAGGTGATTAAGAGAGAGAGTTTGGTGATTACAGGTCTCACCCCCATCCCTGGAAGGTTACAGACATGATAGCCAATTGCTCTGAACATGCTTGCAGTGGTTATTTGTTTATTAAAACAAGTTACATATAATAGAGCTGTTCCCTCTTTTCCTGGAAAAAAGTTAGTGTTTCTTTACATTGTTTATCCCTCCAAGGCTGAACTCAGGGACAGACTTTTAGCAGTAATGAAGCATTACAGATTGTGCTGGATTTGGAACAATACACAGAAGTGACCATTTCATACACCATCTATCTTCTAAAGAGTTTAGTACACATTATTACAGAAAATGACATCATTTATCTGAGTACTAGTAGCCTTTCCGGTAATAATACTGCATGGAAAATCAGGTATTAATTCAAGCACATTTGTCTGACACAACCATTCTAAGATTTCTTTTAATTTACCTAATCCTTTTAAGAGGTTAGAGAGAACAGGCAGGTGACTTCACTAATTTAAGCTCATTTAGATAAAAGAGACATTAATATTTTTAGTATTTATTCTGGAATTCAATTGGTCAAATGAATGAAAAACATCATCTTTGCTAATCCTTAATAGTGGGTGATCAATGTGACATTTGAATTTACTGTATATTTAGTATTTAAACTTGGTCTTATTAGGTTCCCAACTGACTGCAACACTCAATGCACCTTGTTGCCTCTAAATTGTTCTTACAATTCATCTCTCACTTACATTTTTCTCCAATACATTAAAAAATAAAATAGATTTTTTTTTTCAACAGGCTTGCATTATTGCTGATTGGACTGGCAGCAACTGTACTTTTTACATTTCGGTGAAGATTATTATTCTTTGATATCTTTTCCCTTTCAGTTGCACATTTCAATAACAACCAGATTCTGGTGTACTATTATAGCTAAGTCAAACAAGGCAATTTGTGAAAACATATTTAACACAGTTCATTAAAATGATGAACTCATCACCATTTATAATTTCTGTATATCTGTACTGTATTCATGGATTCAATAATTTCTTCTAACTATACCCATTCTCTGGAAACAGATCTGCGAAACTATTTATTTGATAAATGCAATCTTTTTGTTTCTTCTAATTTTCTACAAATGGTACACAGCTTTTATGAATTAGTTCACAATTCCAAGTATTCAACTATTGTGAATAGAGACATTTCATCCTATCAATTTCTCCACATCTTTTCAGTTATTTGTCTACAATCCTAATTCATTTGATCACTAAAGCAGCAGTGCATTTTGCTCCTGATAAGCTAAAATTTATAGCTTTTAGTATAGATGCATATTCTAATGTGAACTGTGTTGGTTTGTGTTAGTTTCAGTGCAGAAGTTCTTTCCAGCACTCCAGGGATCAGAACGGTACCTTTTTAAAAGACAAAAATACAGCCCTAATCAGCTCCAACCTTACCGATCAGGTTTGCCCTCAAATATTAAAATCAATAAGCAATACGGGAAGGGCTGAGGCCAAATTGAAACTCAAAATAATTTTTATGATATCTCTTCAACAGATTGAAGATCTGCTAAAACTCCTAAAAGATCTGCTAACATCTTCCTGGGAAGCTCAATCAAATTTCACGTAGTTTCTGATTTTAATTTATATTCTTGCACCTACTACATTGTGATATATACAGAAAATTACAAGCTTGTAAATAACTTGTCATGTATAAATAGAACAATTTAAAATTCTAATGAAGTCACTGTATTTTCTCTAAGTTGTCCTCAGCTAACATCTATTAGAATCATCATAGAAGTGGAATAGGTGAAAAAAGGACTCACTTTCCCAACATGTGAAATGGGAACATGCTTTGATATTAAACAGATTTTCAAAGGTTTTTTTATACCAGAAATAGAAAAAACCATTTACAGTCAAATCAAAATAAGACAGTTCTTAAAATCTACTACCAAAGAGTATCTCAGCTGCATACAAGCAGATGAAAAACAAAGATCTAGTGATATCACTCACATTTTAAAATTCCTTCTTTCTCAGCACTAAGTAAAGAAGAATATAAGTTAGAATTAGTTTAACAAATGTGTACTTAGACATGACCCATCATTTACAGGTTTAAAAACATTTCTGTCTTATTGTTTAGCTTTCGACTTAGGATTAATTTAAAAAAAAACTCTTTTAAAAGCAGAATGAAGAAGGTGTCAACTACAGATATCAGTTATACCTGTTTGGAGGGATTTATGGAAGCAAACTTATTCTGGACCTTTCTGGAAGCAACTGTGGTGGAAGGTATCTAAATCTTCATTTTAAGTAGACACTTAGATTTGAGAATTATCATTAGTCAATTAGCCATTTGCATCCTTTTAATAATCAGTCTTAATAAGGATAAAAGCTTATCTCCTATCCTCAGATGTAATTACAACATACCCCTGATCTCTACTAAGTCTATAAACAGAATACTTGGTTTAATTCTTGACCCTTGGGATCGTAACCAAAATCAGAGATTAAATGAAGTCAAAAACTTTTCAGTAGCCCACTATAATACAAAATAAAATACAGAGAACATCTGCAATGATTTTGTATTCAGACTTTTTATTGTGTTCAAACACTAATCCTTTCATTTACTGTTAAAGATTAATGCAACAAAAGGGTAACTTATTGTAAAAGGGTGCAATAAGGTTTAGGTTAGTGCTCTTTTGTATTAGAGAAAAATAATATGTTTGAGATGGAGAAATTAAATTTTCTGAAAGAGGTCAGCACATGAATCAAATGAATCCTTCTGATTCATGCAGAGTCATGCATTAACCACTTGAGATTTGGAAGGAAAAGACTTAGAGCTTTTTTCTCCCTGTACAGATAATTTCCTTTAATAACTAAGACACTATTTTGTCTTCAGAATATCAACTTTCCAAATTAGTTGAGTTCTGAAGGTCCTCCAGAGCACAGCATCTATGATTAAACACTTTCTAAAGTTCATTGTATTAGCAAAAGTGGAAATTCCATTATTTTAGCAAGAGCAGGCATGTCAAATTTATCAAGGCGTGATAGGACTGAGGACGGAACAGAGGTAAGGAATCTATGTTTATAAGTTATATTCATAGGGCACAGAAGTTATTATAAACCTCATTATTATGTGGTACAATAATCAAAGGAAAAATGTAGCTATGGTGACCCTTGTTAAGCCTAAATTGTGAACAATTACTTTCAAAACTTTTAAAATATAGCAATCTGGAGGCAGCAGAATCATGCAAGCGTGATTCCTCTGGCTTGATTTACTCATGAGAAAAGCCCCTGTTTATGACTTACCTTCCTCAGGAGCTT
>NW_020955604.1:193106-194573 GCF_003031625.1 Empidonax traillii | reverse complement strand
TAATCAAAGGAAAAATGTAGCTATGGTGACCCTTGTTAAGCCTAAATTGTGAACAATTACTTTCAAAACTTTTAAAATATAGCAATCTGGAGGCAGCAGAATCATGCAAGCGTGATTCCTCTGGCTTGATTTACTCATGAGAAAAGCCCCTGTTTATGACTTACCTTCCTCAGGAGCTTTAGGGGTGTGACAATATGTAAAAGCCATGCTATATAAAATATGTTTATAAAAGCAGCATTACAGTGTCTCCACCCAGGTTAAAGCCTCCAGAGCTTCTCCATCCAAATGCTGTCTCTAGACAAACCTCAGAAGAACGGCATGCAGGAGCCTCACAGAGAACCTTAATATGACTCCTTGAACCACGAATTAATGCCGTGGAGAGAATTACCAACCTTTTTTTTACAAATCTTTCACAGTACCAAGCCATATTCAAAAGCTCCATGCCTAGCTGTTCAAACAGTCAAGTGACTGATTGTTGCTAATTTACCCACTTTTACCACTACCACTTTTCCAGCTGTACTGATGCATAGCTGGGGATTTTAAAAATAAGTTACCAGGCTGCCTCTACATTTGAGCATTCTTGCACTCTGCAGCTGTGACAGATGTGTAGAAAATTACCCTCAGTGTGCTGGAAACTGATACCTGCCACTGAGACATGGATCTGAGACATGGAGCTAGTTACTGCAGAGAAACAGAACTGTGGGATGCATACGGGAAATCAAAGTGGAGCTCTTGGTGGGTTCTTCTCAAAGTGATCAGTCTGAGATTCTGGACAGTCTCATAGAAGTACAGGGTTAAGAAAGGCCAAGATAAACAGTAAAATTAACTAAGCAGATAGAACTTCTTGGTGAGATCTGGCATGGCATTTTCCAAGACTACAGTAATACTGGGTTGTAATCCCAGGATTAGTCTGGATCTTCCCTTAGTATGGAAGAGTAGAACATGTACAGTTTAAATTATACAGAATTCCTAATCTTTGTTTCTTGAAGAAATGAAAAACAAACGTTACTTTTTTTTGTTCTTCAAAAAGTTCCTAAAAATAGAAATCTTGTGCTTTGATCAGCTACAAAGGACAAGTGAAGCCAAGATGAGGCAATAAAAAGAGTATATAATAATTCCACAACATTGCCAAAGTGTTTGAATTACCCAACTGCCTCATAATTTTGGGCTCAATTAAATTCACTAATAGGAAAGCAGTTGAATAACACCATGCTTCAGTTTACTAGTAGAATAACATTGTCATTCTCAGACTAATACACTGTGACACTTGTTTCAAATATGTTACTTAAGATCTGAAAGTTTTGATCATAAAACCATCTTTTCTAGAGCTTCCAAACAAATAAAATCATAACAAAATAAGAGAATCAGTAAAGGTCTAAATGTTAATATTACAGAAGAAGTGAAAATATTTCTCAGTTAATTTAAACATTTGTTTCTATGTATCTTTGACATTTGGAGCCAGAGGAA
>NW_020955604.1:128278-192817 GCF_003031625.1 Empidonax traillii | reverse complement strand
AGATCTGAAAGTTTTGATCATAAAACCATCTTTTCTAGAGCTTCCAAACAAATAAAATCATAACAAAATAAGAGAATCAGTAAAGGTCTAAATGTTAATATTACAGAAGAAGTGAAAATATTTCTCAGTTAATTTAAACATTTGTTTCTATGTATCTTTGACATTTGGAGCCAGAGGAAGGGGTGTTAAGAAGTAATTACATTTGCTGCCTTCCAGATATCTTATATTGGTTCTCAAGTGGATCTGAATTCAAGAAATGGCTCTGCATGTTTGTGTACATGGGAAAAGTATTTATTTTGACATTTTGTTCTCTGGTAGCATTTTTAAGCTTATGCAGCTACAAATAAATCTTTGAAAAACAAACCCTTTCAGTACACCTATGAATGAAAAGAGGAAAATAGTGCAGCTCTTCTAACTTTCTGTGTATAAGAAGAAACATCCCAGCTAAAGACCTTTGACCTCTTTAAAAGATATCTTTATTTTAACCAATGGAAATTTTGTACCCGGATCAGTGCTGTGCAAAATTAAGGTAATCGCAAAAGTCACTAAATAAAGCACAAGTAGTGTGAGACAGAACGCAGCAAGCAATGCAATCAACAGGCCTTATAACCATTACACAGCTGGAGTTACGAATGGAAACCTGAATTTTTCCCAACTTGCACCCTCTACCACAATTTTCAAAAGTGCAGAGTATGACATGGCTTAAGCTGCTTCATTTCAAAAACTCAGTTGTATACATTAGCCAAAACGTTCTACTCAGTTGCAACAGAAACTCCAATGAGCACATAGTATGGGGGCAGCTTGGGTGTTCAAATGTGTTTGGTGCCACTTCACCAAATGCTGCCCCAGGACAGTGAGCGTGTTTTGTCAGTTCTGCCTTTTATCTGCCAGCTCCTGGGATGCCCCAGGCCATCTGAAAAAGTTTTAAGTATTTAGGTACCTAAATCACTCCAGTGGTTTCTGAAATTAAAAAAGAAGAAGAAACAACATTCTGACAGTGTTGGGATTCCTTTAAGAGAAAGGCTATACATTTTGGGTTCCAACCTAACATACCTTATTTTTATAGTTGTTCATCATGATTACTAGCTAAGAGGGGAAACTAGATTTCCTAGGCCAAAATAAAGAAGGAGGACTGGATGATTCTCCTCTCACTTAACAGCTATTTGCAGTAGTTCCACAGATGTTGATGTAAGCCTGTGGACAGGATTAACTCTGGAAAACAGAAGTCTATTGAACATACTACTTTGCCTTCTCCAAAAATAAAAACTATGAGCGCAATTACTCTGTAAGGTTTTGAATCTTAGTTTAATATACACTAAATAAGGTATCTCAAGAAAACCCTTTGAAATTACCCAAGTGACAAAGTTGCCACAAGTTCCCTTGTGAGCACCATAGATACCTGACAGCAGAAATCACCAAGGGTCACTTTCTCTTAAAAAAAATCATGCAAGAGCTGACCAAATGGGGATGGGAGCTGCATGGCACTCTTCACCCTGCTATATTAAATATTGGGTGCTGCAGTTCACAGTATCTAAAAGGCTGTGGGATTATCTAAATACCCTCCCTTTTTTCTGAAGCACTAGCTCTAATAAATTTTGAATTTTGAATGATACTTAACAGTGAGTGCCTTTCTCATTGGGACTGTAATGGACCAGCACATGCTGGTGCAAACATCATCTGACCTAAACTTCTTTTTATTGTATTAACTGAAGTAGGTTCTTCTCTCTGCTAAACAATTACAACAGTTTTCACATATTTTTCATTTTACAAGATTGATTAGAAAGTAATTTCTAGATTTCTCAGATATCAATAACTGTAAATGTTCTTAGCCACATACGCCATTTTTTTGTTGATTTTTATGTACCAAAGTACCATTTCAAACATGTAATAAAAATCTTCAATTTCTCTGTAAGCAAACATGAATATGTTACAGAAAATCAAAATACAGAATGAAAATTAATATTTTGTTAAGTTTCAAAAGAAGGAACAGCCAGAGTAAGTATAGAGACAGCAGCAGGAAAAAATTACTAAGTATAATAATCAGTAATTGAATTCTGCTAACAGAAATGACTCATAAATAAAATAAATGTGAGCAATATCCCAACATCTTTTGCTAGCAAATCTGGTTTGTACTGTATTTAGTACTCCACATGAAAATTATTCTCTCCTTTAAGCCTGCCTACTTTTTCAGCTTGTCTGACCTATAGAGCATTAACTTGCTTTGGGATCTAACTAGTCTGCTGTTCAAGGCAGTGGGAGGGTGGCTGCTGTTTCTGCAGATGGTGGTAAAGAGCCCTGAGCTATCCAAGCAGCAGATCCGGAGCCACTGACCCTCTCCAGCACCCCCTCTCCCTGGGCACTGGCCCTCACTGTGTCTTATGGGCACAGCTCCAAGTCCTCATGTTTAAAATATGATTTTAAATATGATGTGATGGAAGAAAGAAAATTATCTAAAGCTATCAAAGAGAAAAGTGTCACCAAGAATTCTTGAGGTCAGTCAAGAATGAGAACACTTGTCTTCAATTCCTGTCCTCTGTCCCTGTTTAGGACTAGTGGGACTCGACTCTTTGTGTGTGTTCAGCCACATCCTGGACTCAGATTCCTGAACTGCCTTTCCTAGTTGGGAGCATGGGACAACAAAAAGCCCAGGTCCTGCCAAGTACAGTGGCAGACATTCAAAACTAAATGCCAGCAATAAAGCAGCACAGGATGGATGGGTTCACACTGAGCTTTTGCTAGGTCAGACAGCAGATGAGCCAAATCGTCTCCCAGTATGCACTACTGGTGTTGTCATCAATATTTCCTATAAAAAGCATCGATGACTTCCAACTTGTCCCCATGCGGCTGAGGGTCGATGCCATATTCCATACAGCAACTTGCAGAGTTATTCTAGTCATGATTAAAAGAATTCTGTCGCTTATCTTCCATCGTAGCGCATTACATGCCCGAATATTGTTATATTATATTGTAAAACAGCAGATGTGGATGGAATACCCTGGCATCTTCTCTACTGAAACCAGTTTCATTATGTTTGCAAAAGGCAAATACAGATACATCAGGGTACTTTATTATAATGTCATATTCCTGACACTATAGTAAAAGTTGATTTGGTGTTTCCATTAGAAATCTCATTTTCAGAGGCTTATGACTCATCCATCTAAGTTTTTTCAGGATTAGATTTACTGTACAGACCGCAGTTTACTTATAATTCCTCCTATAAAAATTGGTCAGTATTGGTTATCTGTACATTATAAATCCCAAGAGCTCAAATGAACTGTTTTCTTCATGATAATTCCTTTTTTTTTTTAATGTTCTCAAATACTTGTGTCCTTCTTTAAGAATATAAAAGCAATTTAATATATATAAAAATTTTAAGCTCAAATGTCCTTCCTTCCACATATGTCACATTCTTGTATTTTTTTCCCCATGTGTTTTAACAAAAAGGTTGAGAACCTACTTCAGTAAAACTGTAAAAATTCTCTAGGAAAATACAAGCCCCTAATACAAATTTGTCAGGGATTTTCAAAGGACTAACTAAAAAAAAATAAAATTATGTTTAATATATAAATATATTGAACACTATTTTCTAATGTTTAATAAATGCTGCCACATTTCATTCTCTACTCCATTTGAGGGGTGGTTGTCAAACATGCAGTTGACATTCAGCCATCCTCTTTTGCATCATCAAGAGGTTCTCATCTTTTACGCTACCTCAAGCTTTCCAGCTCTGAAGGTGTGAATGATTATTAGCAATTCTTAAGCCTATACAAGCAAATTCACTGAAGACATACAGGTTTTTAGTATTCACTATAAAACATCATTTATCTGGTACTACTCTTGGTTTGCATTTTCTGAGTTATGTCTTTAAGCTCAAAGTTTAAAAATCATTGCACTAATAGTTTCACAGAGTTGTCATAAAAAAAAACTTAGAACTGATTATTCTTTTTTAAGTGCCGTCATGTTTTTATGCAAGCTATACAGAAGGGCTGTTGGGAATGTTAAAAAAATCAGCTATTACATATATTAGGAATATAGGCCTATTTCCAAAATCTCATTTAGACATAAAATATTGGCTATTGCAACATACATATTTAAAGCATCCAGCACCCAGAGTGAAAGCAGAACCCTGGACACTGGAGAATGGGTCATACCTGAATCACAACCTGTCAAGCAAACAGGCAGGCACCTGCCTAAAGTGTGAATGCTCTGCAAGGAAGATTTGAAAGGAAAGCTGTAGGGGAACTTTATTTTAAACTTAAAAAGGTACTGGAAACATCTGCTCTTCCTATTCACAAGGTTATACATTTCACAGAGGAAGGCCCTTCTAAATATTACCATTCGCTACACATAGAATTCATCAGGATAAAGACAGTAATGGTTCATTTTTCATCTTCTGTAGGAATGTTGTAATAACAGTCTATACTACTAGTGGAGGGGAAGAGTTGAAGATTTTCCAATTTTCTGGAAATTACTTAATAATTCATCATTTTACTTGGCTGTAAGATTTTAAGACTGAGAACTGAAACACTTCACCACGATTCTGCTCTTAAACTTGGTACTATCATCACTCCTTCAGAAAAAATCAGTCGTCCTTAACCACCTTGCCTTTTTTTAATGAAATGACGAGGTCTATGGATGAGGAGACAACGGTACCTTCATTTCAGCAAAGCTTTCGAGAAAACATCCCAAAGCCTCTTTGCAGGGACTCTGTGGTATAGCTGCACGGACAACTAGACAGTGAAAATATATTTTATTGTCAGACACAGGATAGCAGGTAAAGGTTTTCTATAGCAATCATATTATTTTGCCACAGGATCAAAATTAGTCTTTTTGACTCCACCTAATGCTTAGCTGTGGGGCACTGAAAAGATCAATAATTCACGTTCATTTTTAACATTCACCGTAACTTATTCACCTGGTGTATGACCTTTTTTAACTAGATAGAAAGTAAAGTGGAGTAGGAGGGAAGAAACAATGATGAAAATAGAATTGCTCCAATATGTCATCTATTTTCCATGCAGCTGGAAAACAAGCTGTTCTCCATAACATAACATATATCTCTTCGGAAAACAAGGTATTTAAGATGCTACCCACGCCTTCTTATCACAAGGGCATTACCAGTTTCACTTACTTGATTCAACATCAGACAGTAGTTAAATGAGGTAAGATAAAAATAGAAAAAGCTCTTCAATTTCGGTACAGCCTCTCTGTCACAGATTGCCCTATAATCCAATAGTGAAGGTTATAACATCTTTAACTAATTAACTCAAAATATAAACAACACAATGCGGAGCCATTTGCTCTCTTGATAAGATGCTGTAGGTAGGAATCTGTGTAGTAATTAATTAGCAAAATGCTTGAAGTACAAAGGAAGGAACAAACAAGAAGTCACAGCTTCAAGAGGAGTCTGACTCAAGTTAGCCGTACCAGCATCAACACCCCTTAAAGAACGGCGACCGAGTTAAGACTTTTCGTCTTGCCATATCCATCTATTCTATGCTAACAGAATGTCTATCCTGTGCTATCAGAAGCATATTGAAATATAACACAGCACAATGACTGTTCCAGAGTATTCCAGTTTCCCACTTTTTCTGCTGTATACGGCCTGCTATAAATGGAACATAAAACCTTACCCCAATCAGGATATATTTGCTTAACTCCTGCAAGCATCCAGCTAGCTCCAACCCTGAGGCTGTTTATAAAAGTGTCAATCAAGGAAATGAAAAGGAAATAAAACTGTCCTCCAAAGCACTTTTTAGTATGTGGTTCCTTTTCAGATGATGCAATTGACCACAGTAGCAAAAACACATTTCCAAATAATACAGGGTGTTATAGCTTTTCATTGAATAACCCCCTGTCAGATTTATAGGTGGAACACTGACAAAACAGTGCATGTTTAGCAATAGCAGTATGCCTTAAAACATTGATAAAAGTGTGGAAGACCAGCTGCAGAGACTGCAATGAAACAATTTATATTCTTTCTTTTACTTATTAATCTTGGAGATTTAGCAAAGGCTTTAAAATCTTAACCTAGAAAAATAATAAGGACGCAGTGGCTGGTGCTTTTCCTAGTCAGAGATTAAAGAAAGTCTGCACTCGGACTTTTTAACTCTGCTCTTTCTAGAGAAAGTTACAAAAGCTTAGCCTTACTGGTTAGCCATGTACCAAATAAAGCCCCCAAATTAATTGTGATCCTACCTATCCTCAACATCAGCAAATAAAAAAAGGGCAGTTGTTCAATACTACAAGGCTGTGCTAAAATTAATTCTAAAATCTCAGATGTGGAATCAGAAACAAATTTTCTGATTGTTAGGAAGTTACTTCTACTGAATATGGATCAGGTATTAATAATTTAGGTATATTTAAAAATTATTAGGATTTTATTTCTCAAGAGAGAAACCAAGTTGGTTTTTTTAACAAAATGCACTCTTGAAAAATGCTTTTGATTGCTTTGCATTTGAAATTAAAATGGTAAAGAGGTACAAAGCGTCATTTAACTGAGAGAGATTTTAGTTATTATGTATTTGGTTGTAAAAAAAATCAGATTTACTGGTTTGCACCTGTTCAGTTTTCACATGTGAAAAAAACAAACCAGATCTCTACAGTCTCCAGCATGCAATGAAGTCACATTTCACTGACTTCAGTGACATCTTCATAAATGCAGTGTTTTCTTCTCCTTTCTCACTGTTATGTGTTTTTCTGAAGGAAAAAGAGCTGTTTATTTAACAAAATGGAAGAATAAAACTATCCTCTCACTCTTAACATGTTAACAGTGTACAGTGAAATGTTAGCTCCTGAAATAAGAATGGGAACATTCATGTTTGATGAGGACCACATGGCTATTGTAAGCACCATGAGCTTAAACATAGGCTCACTGGGAGAAAGCATTACAAGTTGCAGCCCTTACTTCCCATGCAATGAATCTGTGCAGAGGTACATTATGCACCCTATGACTTTTGGGAAATAAAGACGGAAGGAAAACACATTTTTTTCTCCAGATGTAGGAGAGAATCAAGCCTTTCTTTCTTTCTTCTCAAAAATATGTATGGACTACAGTTGCATCAAGCCAAGTACAAAAATTCCAATTAACAGCTTTTCACCTGATATCTTTCTCTCACCAATGAATGGGTCAAGAGATGAGTAGTTTAGGGTATTTTTGTTATATCTCACTACAAAGGAACTATTCTTTAATTGGGATCATTGCTATATCACCATGTTAAAATGAGGTTTTAAAAAATCAAATGGCAAAATATATAATAAAATCTGTAAAAAACCTAAGATTTTGTCTTTTTTTAATATAAAAAATATATTAAAAACTCTGTTTTTAATATATGCTTAGAAAACTGAATACCACTTCATATAGTGAAATCTAGAAAAAGAGAGGATTCAGACGGAAAATCTTTTCACAGACTTCCGAACTGCAATTCTTAACTTCAGTTCCTCAATAGTATCCCACCTGAAATAAGCTAGTCAGGGCACAAGCACAGGGATAAAAATCCAAAGCTTATCATTCAATAATTATTATAGGACCATTTATCAAGAACAGAGTAACACTTAGCTGTCAAAAGGAATAAGAAGAATTTTCTCAGGTTCAGATTCATGATCTTCTAGTATATCACTCTCTCCCTTCAAAAAAAAAAAATCAAATAGAACTTGTTCTCAAAACTGCTACAAAAATTAAGAACACAGTAAAGACTTGACTGTGGAGTAATCAAATCAAATTCAACACAGACAAATGATTTTGTTATTCTGAATTTTCATTTAAATGTTAAAATGAGGCAGCCAAAGATCACAAAAAATAATGAAAAGCTCACATAATATGGCAGAATAACAAAAAAGTTACAAAAAAGAGAAAAATATTTAATTTAAAAAACTAAACAACTGATAGCATTTAATGATCAAATCTTTCAAGCCCACTCTTAACAACAGTATGTCTAAAATCACATTGCTTCTCTGAACTTAGAAACCAAAACCACCTATATAAAATGCAAGCATGCTAATATCTAATGAAAGACTAATAATACAATTTCACTTTTCAGTAACAAATATATTAAACACAACCAAAGAACTAAAACTGATCACTTGCCAGCTTTCTCCTTGTGGAGTATCATCATCATGTACCATTGGCTCTGATTTTCTTAGAGCACATTGAACTGTAAAAATCCTACTCCCCACAGAAAAAAAACCAGTCAGAAGTCCCACTTCCAAAAGTCCTTCTGCTATAGGAGAATTTAGAAATGCAAGGGATCCAAAATTTCCTTGAGACCATCCTTCCTCATAGCTTTTGATTACATCTGCTGTTATTCCATTTGGGATTTGTGCAATGACATTACATTGCTATTACATGATGAGCTCACTTCAACTGTCAAAGACAGTAAAGAGAACTTCCCCCCCCGTTTACCATATTGAGAAATCTAATTGTTTTCCAGGTTTTTTTCCAAGTCTGTGCTTATTCACCTCTCATATTCTTCCATTCATATTTTAAGTCAATTGAAAGACTCTTTTCCGGTCCTCTCAGATCCTTGCTTGAGACCACACTAAATCTCACCTTGTCTGAGATCCAGACAAATTGTCTTGCCCTTAATACCAGAGACTTTTTAATTAAAATAAATTGTCACATAGCAGTCCATCAATTTGTGATAGAAATTATCATATCCAAGCTCAAAATCCTCTCCTGTGCCTTTATATTTCTTGGGTTTAATAGAGTATTCCAGTGCATGATGTTGTATAATGATACTGGGTTTCCTTCATATCTAGGAGTTATTCTACACCTGGATTAATTCATTCTTCAAGCACATGGATGGAAAGACAGTAGACAGATTTTTTTATTGATCCTGAAGCCATTATTTTTTTTCCAGCACTGATCTGCACTTGTAAATTAAATCAGTATTGCAGGCTCCACTTCGTAAGTTAAAATCTCGTTAAGATTCCTCCTTCTGCTTTGCTTTATTGTACATCCCATCTCTCAGACACCAAACCACATCAGGCAGCCCCTAATAAATTTGTCTCAAAAAGATTTTCTATTTCCAAAAACTGGTGATAGATTTGGACACCCAGACTTCAAATATTCTCTTAACTTCACAGCAGAACTGAAGGTGAAAAGGTATGAACACTCCCAGTGAGGGATTGTCCTGATGAATGAACAAGGAAGAGTAGAACAACTGATTCATCTTTCTTAACCAGGTGCTTCTTCCCTGTGCATTCCCATCCTACTTTATCTGGACATTACAGGTCAACAATCTCCTTTTAACCTGATGAAGCAATACATTGTTTGAGAAGAGAAAATGCACCACAGAACTGAACTGATTAATGTCTCCCATTAAAGAGTATCAAAATATACGAAAGAACATTAAAAACATTGCTTTTACTGACTGCTCATAGCCATTAAGAAGACTGTACCGACAGTGCACAATCCCATTAATATTGAGTTTTCCACATGAGATACCTTCTAAACTTATTCTGGCTTAGGAGATCTAGTAAGATTGTAACCTACGGCTTCAGATATATGCACCCCCCTGGAGCTGCATAAACCAAACAACATTAAAGGGAATCCAATTTCCATCTAAGAAGGCCATGTGTGGCCATTGCTGAATACTGACATTTTTGGTCATTTACACGCAGACTACATTAACCTGATAATGTCACTATTTTGACATTACAGTTTAGGTTTTATAAATACATGTTGGTGCTTACTGTGTTCTCACAGTAATTGTGAAACCAGCTTCTGTGCTGTATATAAATTATTCTATCTTAGCCCTTTTATCACGCACAACCCTTTCCACAGTGATTAAAGATTATACGCAAATATAAATAATGATCAGCCCCTCATTTTAGAAAAAAAACCAATCTTGTTTCTCAGGCACTCTAAGCTTAAGCTACATTTCATCGCTGATTAAAATAAGATCAGCTTTGCATTTGGCATTCTGTGAAATGAAAGTATAGCTGAAGGAAAGGCTTATTTTCTCTACTTTTTGTACTTTCACAAGCCATCTCCTTTGCTTAAAGGTTGAAAATAATTATTTTCAGGTCTTTAATAATGATTAATATATTAAAGTAAGTGATAATGAGATGAATTCCACATATGCAATAACATATTACACATTAATGGATTTGCAATCCTCCTTCCTCTAATTGAGAATTGTATTTTTGAGAGTTACCAACTCAAGATGCTTAAGAAAAGACGTATCAAACTTCTAAGTAAGCAAATAATAAATAACTTGCTCTTCTTCCTGTCTCATCCAAAGTGATTGAGACTATGCTCTAAGCTATATATATAAGTGACAACAACTACAAATTCCTCTGGGCTGTGGATCAAGGTATTCAGACACAGGGTAGTCTGGACTGAGAGCTGTACTCTCCTTGTTGGCCTGAGTGTTTCTGGGCTACTTCAGATCATCTTCTTCAATCGTCTGACAGCATTAACACTTTAATCACATTATTTTACTTTAAAACCCAGGGGTTTTTGTCCTAGTTTTACACAAAAACCAAATAATTCATTGAATAAGAGACTTAGGGTCTACTCTTTCTGTTAGGCTTTAGAAAGATCGTTTCCAATTTCATTCTTGTGTGTAGTTGAAGATGACAAGAATGAGATTTTAACAAGGCCGTGTTAGTTGTCATTGTAGCTTTCTCTTAGGGGACCTACACCTTAACTTGTTCAAAGCAGAACAATTAGAAATTCACTCCACTGCATTGAACTCTCTGTAAAATTCAGGAAGACAGAGTACTGAAATATGCCAAACACAGGAACTGAGGTTGTGACTTACTGAAACAATTTATGATAGTGTAAGATTGCTGTAAACAAAAAATAACACAGAAATCCAACAAAACTGTGAAGCTGAAACTAGGATTATTTGGTGACAAAAAGGTATGTAATTGTGCATTCCTAATTTCAAAACAATACTAGGAATACAGTAACAAGAAGAAAGCTTTACTAATTTTCCTTTAATACCCTGGGATTGAAGCTCTGCCACTGTTCCTCAGGGACATCGTCATCTGACTGGTCCAGAGAGAAAGATTATCACATTTCCACAAATCTGTGGGCCTACATTGACAGAATTGTATTTCTGCTCTTTCCTGTTACTCATTCTTTTTAATATTATTTCTTCCTCCTCTTTTGCCTTCTCTTTAAATTCTGTTATTACAACGGTACTATCTCTTAAATATTTACATTTGAAAAAATTTTGGCTTTTTCCTCCTTCTGTAATGCTAACAAAAGGTGTGGCAGGGTGACCCCAGCCAACAGCTAGGGTGGGGAGAGGACAGAGCACCTTAGCACAGTGAACAGTGTTCAGTAAGAAAAGCACTGGTGTGTTATCACACTCTTTTAGCCATAAATGTAAAGCACAGCACCATAAGGGCTGCTTTGAAAAGACTTAACTCCATCCCAGTCAGACCTAGTAGGAAAGGTTACAATTTCTTTTAAACCTGTTAACTCTCTGTGGTAATTAGAAAGTAGAAACCAAAAACTCTGAATCTTTCAGAAAATGTTAATGTGTCAGAATAATGTAAATATCTTGGATTATCTGATACTCCCTGATCTTTCAAAATAAAGCCCACTACTCTCATATCAGACCTCTTGCTCACAGGGTTTTCTCTGTTATAGGAAGCAAGAAGAAAGCAGCCTTTGGGACTTCTAGTCTATCACCTGTTCATAAAGAAGTCACTGGCATCCCTGTATGTAACAGCAACAGCTTCCCCAGTAAATCCCCAACGCATCAGAAAAACTGATCACCTTCTCAAGTGCTTGAAAAAAATAAACTGTGGTGCAAATATAATGGCATATTTTCTTACCTTAAAAGTCCTGCCACAGATGTCTGGTTAGCCAATGCCAATAGATCCTCCCAAGAAAAGTTTGGGAAGTAGATTTGTTTAAATATTTAACACGACATTCCATCTCAAATTTAAGCGGAGAAATTTCCAGGACAAAGTGAGGGAGATCCCCTCTCTGGTATTAAAACTCTTTACCATCCTGTAACATTCATTGACACAATTTTTTATTCTGTGTTATACAGTGTTCTTCTACTGTATTCTGCTTCTACCTTAGAGCTGACATATGATGAAGAATCAAGATACTGGAAAATGACTTTGTAGTCTGAATTCTATAGCAGCTTTGTAAATGTCTGCCACCCATCATGATCTTGATATCCATTAGCTTTTCTCTATTCTTTTTCCCCCTTTCTGCTGGGACTAAGCTAAAGAAAATGAAGGATCTTTAACAATAGGAGCAAAAATTCCTCCAAAAAGAATTTTTAGAAATGGGGTTGATATGAAAAAAAAAATAAAGAAAAAAAAATGAGGTAAACCAACTACATAACTGATCTCACTTTGACATAATCCAGCTCAACTGATTTATGATGAAATTTTCCTATGCATCCTTGGACACTCCTAAGAGAATTGAAATCACTTCTGTTCTTAAACAGGATCACATTTAACTTCACATGCATTAAGTGAGGTCTAAGTCTTTGAAACGGGGAAGTAATGAACCCATAACATGTCTACTTTATTAGTTTGAATATAGAGTATTTGTGCATTTCTCTATTTATTTGAAGTTTATCTGCAAGCCTACACTGTTTTGTTTTTTTCTTGGCTAAACATCTGTAAGACCCCAGATCCAGCCATGTGCTCGCCCAGGCATTTTACTTTAAAATACACAAGACTCCAAGAGTCCTCTCATCAAATTTCCGCAGAGCCTTCGGTTCTAAATACCTTGAGACAGCCTAAAGAGGGAAATGCTCCACATGTGTCTCCACAAGGAGACACTTTTGATACGGGAGGAAATAAGGATTTTGGCAAAGGTTTAGGAAAAGCATTCCACAAAGCACCAACCCAACATACGCCAATCCACATGACTTAGCAGAATCCAAACCACTGATTTTCAGTTACCCAAAAGAGACTAAGAAAAGAGTAAAGAAAGAAAGAGATTAAGAGAAGAAACAAGACTAAATAGCTAGAGAGAGCAGAGAGAAAAGAGATTAAGAAAATATACGAAGAGAAAAATAGCTACTCCCAAAGAATCCTATGGAAGGTCAGCTCCGAATGCTGATGGTGGGTCCCTAGAGAAAAAGCCAGAAGGAGCCCCTGTGCTCCTCTATTTATGTGCTTTGGCTACCATGGCCACCACTCCCAGGTGGGATGTCCAGCTCACTGACCATTCAGTGCCCTCCAGGCCAGAGTGATGGGTGGTGCAGCCAGTCAGAGGCCCCAGGGGACGTGCTGTGGGCAGGCTCCCAGGATGCCCTTTTTATTGACAGCTGCTGCATGAGGCTGTGCCATATCAGTTCTGAGGATTGTTCTAACCCCACACCCCTCACAAGTGGATTCCAACCCAATAATAAAATAATACTTTTACTGATGCAGTGTCTCACAACATCAGTGACATCTACCTCTTTCGTCAAACCTTTATCTCTATTTCTGCATAATAATGAACAGTCCAGAATTTAGGATAGAACTGGTGATTAAGAAAGTTTCCAGGCAAACCTCAAAGAAAAGCACAGGACTGCAGTTGGGCTAATATAGATCCCTTTAAACATAACTGCCTTAGCCAGTCTGACTTGGTTGACTAAGTATCCAGCATCAGTGTTTGCATCCGTTATTCCTGCTGCTGTTCTTAGACAGCATGTTTTGGCTGTATCCCATATCAGTTGCCTTTGGAACAAGACAAAAACCATAATGGGAAAAGCTCCAGTAGGACTACCAGGTCTCAAATAAGATGCATTTTGGAGAGACATGTAAAGCCAAGGAAAGCAGCTTTTCTTCCATCCTTCTGTTCCTGGCAGTCTCGGTTCTCAGTCATCTTTCTGTCAGCCTCCTGCTTTATGCTCACCCTCAGGGCACTTCTCAGTTTCTCTGGCAGCTGGGTTTTTCTGCCATGAGTGAAACCTCATATCCCAAATATTAATGATGAATCAATTAGCCACAGCTGGGATCTGACTTTTGGGTCCCCCACATTCTGTCATGGAGTACAATGTACACACTGCATTGACGTGAACTCCATTGTAAGCGTACAAATCTGTAATTCCCCAGAAATTTGCTGTAGTCTTAACTAAAAGCTGATAGATTGTTATATTCATTAATAAAAGTTTAATATTTTTATTATCAGATCACTTTTTACTTGAAGACTAAAATAACCTTTAAATATTTTCAATTTGCATCAGTTAACTGCTAAGAAGTGATTAAGCACTGTAGAATTTTTCTCTGATATTTCAATTTCTAGAAGTAGTAGATTGTTAATAACTTAAAACTCCAAGACAGACTCCATTTGCTGAGTGAAGATTCATTTACAGTCTTGTCAGTCTTTATTTTCTTTTTCTTCTGCATTCACTGTGGTTACATGAAGATACTTTTTCATTGATATACTAAATGTTTTCTCAAGCTATCATGACTATGAAAATAGTCAAGTCATGTAAAACATCTGACCTTTAAAGCTGAGACAATAACAGCATGCTACAGTATATTATGAAAATATTGTTGCTACAAAGTATTCAGTAAACTGGAAATGCCAGAGTAAGGAAACATTTTCTTCTATTTGAAATGTCACTTAGATTTATTTATGCAGTTCCTCTTACTTAAAACCATATTGTTTTCCAATAATTCTGTGAATAAATGTTTTTAGCCATACATATTTTTAGTTACAGCAGTTTCATTCATAACACTGGCTAATATAGTTTTAGTGAATGTGCCTGTACATCCACACTTTACGTACAATTCTCTTCCTCTTTAGCAATCACCTCCATTTCAGCTCTGCTCCTGCCCCTCCACTCTCTTGATAACTCACTGCAAGCACGCTTTGTGCCAAAATGTCTCACAGATGTATAAAGAGCAAGCTGGATCTAGAAAGATTTTTCTCCTCATTCATGTCTCCCCATGACAGCAGAATACAAATACTCTTAACTTTTTCCTCTTATTTGGGGAGCAGGACACACAAAGACAGGTATCTCTGCAGAGCTGGGAGGTGTTTCCTCCTCCTTTGTCCCTATTCACATTAACATATACATATATGAACATTAGTCAGTGGCACTGGTGGGATTGCAAATCAAAGGGGATTAACTGTAGGTAACTTTGGTTTCCTAATTCCTGCCTTGGGGCTGAATTTGTGAGCTCCCAGGAGAGCACCACCATGCAGAACAGAGCTCCTTGACCTAAGAAGTATGCCAGAGGAAGCTCTTTGCAAATTGACTTCAAATTTGCAGTTTGACTTCATAAATGATTGACTTCAAATGGAAATTAAATTGACTAGTGTCTTTTACTATCCCACAGCAGTATACAGTGCAGAATAAAATGGACACTGAGGTCCTCTGGCCACATTTAGTTAGATTGTGTATTAGTATAAGCTTGCAACTAACAGGGAGTAAATACTCTAAGTTTACCAGCTGATACAATGAAAAGGTTTTGGTATAAAAGCTGCTCAAACAGAACAAAAATATTTATTTATTATAATCAAGAATCCACACGATTTTCTAGTCTTCCCTTGCCACTACTTGCCTTAGATTTCACAGGAAGATTATAGTTTTGACCAATATTAACTTATGATTATTTCCATATTAACAGACAAAGAATTTTTCATGATGGTGGTTATTTCAGAAACTTGGGAAACCTTAGTTATAACTAATCAAAGCCATTTCCCAGGACAGCACAGCAATATGACCAGCATCACTAATATGAATTAAAGATTTGTATGACAGGATTTCTAAGACATAATTCCTATTGTATCATGGTGTGCATGAAGGGATTAAGAATAATTGCAAAATTCCAAGAAATAACCTATTAAATCATGTAATATAGAGGCCTAGATAATTTGTTATTTTAGAGCACTTTAAAACATTTTAGTGCTAGAATTTGCACTGTCAATCAGGTGGCATAGCTACTTCAATATTTTTGAGTTTGATACATTCTGACTTATCTCTTGGAGTCAGATAACAGTGACAAAATTTAACTCTTAGACAAAAAGACTCTACTGGAAACAGACCATCTGAGCATATCAAACTTCTTGCTGGAAAAAAAAAAAGACTTTCATGACTACTTGAGTAAGAAAAGTATTCACATGGCTCTGCTGCCCCAGCATATAAATTCTACACGGAAATCAAAGTCTTAGGAGGGAGAGAGAGAATGAATTCCTCTTGGTAGAAATAAAGGTCTCTTGATCTCCTACAAAAGAGTTAAAGTTCAGTTTGTTCCCCACAGTCCATAGCTCCGTTTTAAGAAGCCTGTAATGACTTAAAGAATGACAAGTGTGAGTTAATAATTCTTATATATTTTCTTCTGCAGGAAAATAAAACAAAATTAAGAAACCAGAAAAAAAGCCCATGGGACAAGTGCAGCCAATTTACAATTAGGATGTCAAGAAAAGCAGCCATAGGATTCAAGAATGAAAAAAACACAAACCCACAAAACAAACCAAAATTGAACTCCAAATGAAGAAAAATTTGAAAACTGCAACAGTCTTCTAAATCTCATCAACAGTTCTCTCTGATCTTAAATTACTTCTTTACTGTTAAAAATCCCTCACAACTCAGAAACACTTTGAGCAAGTTTTTTGAGGAGGGCTGCAAAGTTTGACTAGTACAAAAGCCTTTAGAACAGGTACTATTAGGCTTATTTCTGCCTTGAATAAGTTTCCCAAATATTATATCAACAGAAACTCATTTGATATTAATCTTTGCAAACAAACATCACGAAAAAGAAGACACTCCAATTTTGACCAAAACAATCTTTATATTGGCTTACCTAAACTTGTTTTATCTACTTTGATGTCAAAAGATTCCAGACACATTCAAATATAACTGATGTATAAATTTAATCCCATAAAGCAAACCATTGTCTGAGTTGTTTCGTATAACTCGTTATGCACTTCAATTGTCATATATGCTAAAGTTGATTGAAATCCTGACTGTACTTGCCTTCAGAGAGCCAGAGAAATCCTAACTCTTTCAATGCAGAAAAGCAAATGCTGGGTGCTTTTTTTCCAAGTACAGCTTTCACATTAACAGTGAATTTCTAATCAGTGTAATATGATATAATCTCATTTCTTGCTCTGAAGCAGAAAAATATGCAATCTCTAGCAACTTCTTCTGAGGGCAAGTACAATTCATAAAGAAAATTAATTTCGTATTTCTATTTCCTATCTCCTACAAATAACAAATACTTGTAACACAAGGACAGATGTTTTTAATATACTCTTGTTATCAGATTAGAAACACAAGCAAAATGGATGGAACAAAATCCACGAGGATAAAGGACACAATGCATAATGCTGCACTCCTATTAGCATAACAAAAATGTGTAAATTATGTTGGTGCTGAGAAAATTGGGAATACTCCTTAAACAGAATCCAGAAGATATATGAGGATGTTATGAAAGCTAATCTTCACATTCCATTAGTAAAACAAGAAATCGCTTAGTAATAAACAGTTGCTCTGAATCAAATCTCATTGAAGAGTATTGCAAGAAGGAAAGTAAGGTGTAGCTTTCAAAACTGTCTACATTAAAAGTGCATGTTCTAATTCAGTTCTATTCCCTAAGTATGAAATTGGAGCTCTGAGATTTCTACAGTAGTAACACTTGTCATTAGAAAAAAGCCAATTAAAAAAAAAAAACAAAAAACAAACCATGTTTTAAAATAATGTAACGGATAGATGGAACAAATATATTTGATTACACAAACAATAAAATGATTTGAACGTCCTAATTCTATGACTGATAAAAATTATAAAGGTTTGGCAACTGTTTTGGAAGGCAACTAGAGCAGACCCTCATAAGGTAGCCATGAAGTTACAGTAATTACATTTATGTGAGACTACAACTTCATATACTACATTAAAATTCAGTTTCCTAATGAAGTACCTTACTATTGTAATTTGATGAGGATTTTTTTTCCCATAAGATTCCATTAGTATGAGGAAGTCATATGTGTTTTCAAGGTATAACTGAAATTATTTGAAGTAAAACTGTAGACAATTACAGGTAAACCTGAAATTAATACAGAAGTTGGGTCAGATTCTGGTATGGAAAATATATTTTTTTTTTTAATACTTTCAAAGGTTTCTTAAGGGAGGCAGTCAGCTCATCTACTTTCTGCTATCTAGAAACTTGAGCAGCTTCTTTTCATTAGTAGGCTCTCTCCTTACAGAAAAGAGGCAGGAGCACTTCACAGAAACAATTTCTCCCACCTTGAAATAAAGTTGTGAGGGGAAGGAATCTTTCCCTTGAGATATTCTCTAAATCATAGTTCCTTAGACTAGATTCCTAATTTCAAGGCAGATAAAGTGTGTAAAAGCTAAAATCACTGTCTCATAATGAGTAAATTGTCTGATCAATAAGTTTAAAGTATAAAAAAGTTCTTTGGAGATCATCCATTAACTTAATCCCTCCTCAGAAATTTAAACCTCTGAGGTCATATCTGTCTAATCTTATCTCCAGTTAGTATGGAGGGACTTTCACAGCTCTGCCTAAAGACTAAAGGTGACCTACTTGATAACAATGATAACACTGAATGTTTCAACAGAAATACTGAGAATAAATGCTTATTTTACAATTTTTCTTTAACTTTTTATTCCAAGTTGAAACGTAATTTAGGGTACTTTTCAGATTACATTTGCAATGTTCACGTTGTAGTGGCAAAGTTTAAAAGTAATATTTATGCCTCAAAAAAAATGGAGGAACTAGTTAAGACTAGCTCCAGAGGACCACTTACCTTTACAAATACAGTACCCTTCATGGTTTTACATCTATATGTTAACATCCTGTTTCAAAATAAACATAGACAAATCAAATACTTTCATCAAAGAAGAAAAAAAAATCTGGAAAAAGCCTAATTTTTCTGCATTTGAAATAAAAGACAAAACCACCATACTGCTTGGATAGATGAGATAAAAATAAGAAAAAAGGAACTAAGAGAAAAAATTAGGAGAGACAAATCAAAACATAATTTGAGGTCTGTGCCCCCCTTTTTTTTTTTCTTCCTGAAGAAAGCATTTATAGGAAATTAAATATATTGTCTAGAAAAGAGTTTTTAACCCCTAAAGACTGCATTTCACTCACCTCTGAATTATAATTGCCTGGAAGTTAAGATTCAAGCAAATGGTTAATGCTTTAATTTAAAAACTCTTCACTATGAAATTAACAAATACAATTTAATTGCAATTTCTTGCATGATTAATAGGCTAGATTTTCATTCTTAATTCCACCATGCAGTCTGTTAAATATGGACTTTTTGTTAAATTATTTTAATTTCCTGAGAGATCAAGCTGCTATTGCATGCAGATTGGGTTATCTAACACCTCATATTATTATTTCTAATTTGCATATCTATTTGATTAATGGTTTACTTTGATCAATCTTATGCACTAGGAAGACAAAAGCTGGTCGTCTTCATGCCCTCAAGTGGAACTGCTTGGACTGAGCGAGCATAAGGATGTGACTGAGAATGCAGAACTGTGCTGATGTAAAATTTAGTGTATTATAATGTCTGAGCTACTACTGAAAACTATCCTGCTTTTAATTTTAATAGATAAACAAAAACCACAGGCAGACAATCAAGCACAAGTCCACGTATTTGTTAGATGTATTGTCAAGTGAGAAAGTATTTGGGGGATTTAATGCTTAGCTTTTTTCTCTGGATCTTTATGTTTAAAGGTGTTATCGTTATGAGTGATATGCATTATTTTGCAGTCTTTTCTTTGAGATCGGCTCTTACACATGCAAAAATTCTTAGGTGGTGAAGCTTCACTCTGCATAAATCTTACTCCAGGGAAAGGGGTTTTTTTTGCCATGAAATCAGCCATGAAATGAAACCAGTCCCTAAGACATTGGGGGTTTCTCAGAAGCCAGCAAGGGCAGACACCCTGACGGGACTGCTATTATTGGTGTCACGCTCAGAAGCGTGAACCCAAGCCAAGGCAGGGAGCACATCATGCTGGACACTTCAGCTCTGCAGTTCAGTCTGAATTCATGAGACAGAGCAGTACTGAAAGGGGTGCTATTCAGAGGTGAGAGGCTGGGAACGCACACAGGTCCTGATTGCAACCTCTTCCAACAAAAGCCAGTGGCACAGAACCAGCAGCATTCAAAGGGATTCTATTTGGAGATCCCTTAGAGCAAGGAAGAACCTGCAAGCATATGTAATGAGTTGAGTCATGCCTTGTTACCATACAAGCATCTGCATGCATGCCTTGGATACTTCAGACAATTCTAAGTTTCTTTACAATCTAGAATTATTTATGGCTGTATTCAACCCCTTCAATTTGCTGTCACAGAGTTTAAAAAGTGCATCCCCCCGAACCACACGAGCTGTGCTCCATCTTCTGAAAGGATTCTCGGTGCTCGGGAATGAGAGATGCAGAGTGACAGCTGATCAAGAAATTTTATTTGAATTTTCCGCATAGATAGATATGAGAGCTATACCTTTCACTCCAGGAGAAGTCTCTGTCAGAGAAGCCACTGGATCCTGATAAAAGAGCTGGATGTTGCTATAGAGGAAAAAATGTTCCTAGAAAAGAGAGAGGAGAGCTGCACTGTTTAGTTTTTCCTCCTATCTTTACTTTTTCAGCAAATGGCCAAAAACTACCTGTGAAAGGAAGACTACTTAAAAAATGTTCACAGATGTTAATTTTTATTCTTCTAAATATTTTAGATAAGTGAATATTTGCCTTTTCTAAGTTCATTTTAAAGTATATAAATTTTAATTCATATTTTAAATCCACATATATGTATTTGGCTTTTCTCATTTTACTGTAGTGCATTTTAATTAAAATTATTGTTTAACAGAAACTTTTTCAGATGAAAAATTTAGAAATCCTTATGCTTACTGAAAAGGTTTTAAACATTTATCTTTTTTTCTAAAATATCCTCTGATATCTCATCATTAAAAGATTACTTTAGTGCTTTAAGACTGAAAAAGCGTTTTCTAACAAAATGTCAAACAATATGAACAGAGGCTGGTAACACACACTGCTAATCCAGCTTTACACACTTCAATATAGTGGATACAGTGTAAACAATACTCTTTTAATTTCACCTTTCATTTACTCAAGCCTTTTTCCTGTAAACTTATACAACTTCTAACTTTTATTAGAGCCAGACACATACAAGCAGCTGCTCCAGATCATCTAGGTTGAGACAATTTCTAGTTTTCTTACAAATATCTAAATAATAAGCTTAATGTTAAACTGTATGAGCTTGAACCTCATTCCAGTAGAAATTTTCTAAATGTATACTGTGTACACTTTCCTAGAAAACAGCTGAAAATTAACTTCATAGGCAGAGAAATAAAGGGTAGGAACATTGAACTGTAAACTTATAGAATGGGGAACTGTGACAAGCATGGTGAGTACAGGCATTTCTACTTTCTCTGATTTCAAATTACAAGATACTTGATATTGTACATTTATGTAGTGCATTTACTGAATAATAAAAGCCTCACAAAACAAGATGCTCTTAGGGCAGATATTGGTGACATTCCTTTAATATTACTTCAGTATTTGATATCAGTGTTCTCAGGGTACATAAGCAATGTGGGACCGATACACATTTTTTGAGCTAAGAAAGTCTTCCACGTTTTATACAAAAAACAAAAGAAAGGTAAAGATAGTATTTTGCCAGACATCTGATAACCACACTCTACTCTGTGGTTTGGGCTCTCAGCATAGATAAAAATAAATGTGCCAGAGAGATGCAGAACTGACCTTTGACATCTGTGGTCCCATCAGGCAGGCTGTAACTAGACAGTTGGGTTTCACAAAATATTCATGGAATACACTCATTCCAATAATTTAATTGACTGAATGAAACAACTGTTTTATTATTTCTGTAAAAAGCTGGTCATGTTTTCAAGACGTGAACAAAATGACAGCTAGTCGTATTAGTTTCATTCTAAATTTCTCTGCAGAATAGCTCTCCTCAACTATCACTTAGTAAAACCAGAATAAATTACAGACATTGCCACTTCCAGCTGCACCACATTTTTCTGGCCACCATTTTCTGAGAACCTGGTCCAGGGCAAGTACATGTCAGCATAGCTCATGATGAAAAGGGAAAGGCATGCCATAAAAGATAAAAAAAAATAAATCCACACATTTGCAGTGAAAACTACAGTTACATGCTTCATTGTAGATATATATACATATATATATATACACACACAGTTTTATGTTTTGCTTGATGCACTTGTGAATTACAGAATTTAGTTTGCAAAGAGAATTAGAAGGTTATGAATGCATAGAATTATATGTGCTTTAGAGTAGGATTTGTAAAATTATTGTTCATAATCTGCAATAGGAATTTCTTTTCTGTTGAAAGGCAGCAAAAAGTTAAATAAAGGTATGCAGGGTTTTAGAAACATTTACTGTGTCAGACAATTCAATAGAAAAGGGCTCTACTATATTATTACTTTTTTCTCCATTGGGGAGGCCACATACACATGATATTTTTTTCCTTGCTACTATTTTTCATACAAAAGGCAGTAATATAACTTTTGAAATTTGTTAGGTATTAAGATAAGGAATCTAATTCTAAAAGTAACTCCAAGATTTCTTGAGGCTCAGATATGCAATGCATTTGGGGAATTATACCTTTATTAGTTTCAGTTGACTCTCTTTTCTGCACTGAAATTTTTCCTTGGCTCTTTGCTGTGACTTGATCAAACAGAGCTGATTTTTTCTTCTTTTTTTTTTTTTTAATTATTTAAAAGAAATTATATGTTGTACTACAACTCTTCATGACAATTAATAGCCTTAAGTGTGTGTCACAAAAAGCTTATAAAGTCCAGTAGTAAAATCTTGACAATGCAAATTCTTGTGTGCTCTTGACATTAGATGTGCGTGTTGTGGATAAGTCATGTCAGAATAAAAGAACAGGGCTCCGGTGTGCTGTTCTACTCTAGAAAGAATATTTACTGTCTTAAAATATACCAAAGTAGCTGGAGTCACATCAAAGTTAAGAAAAAGTACTGAATCAATGCAGCACTGTAGGATGCAGCAACACCTCTCCTGCACAATATTTTACAAAGGTCTTACTCTGTTAAAGCAGCTGAATAATAGAGACAATGTACCTGACACACACAGGAAAGCCAAACAAGGACTTGAGTCTTCAGGCATCACTCACATAAATGCTTGTTGTAAATGCAGGATCTGAAAGTGACAGAGACCGGATTAATAAGACAATGGGTTTGTTAGAAAAAAAATATCCCCTCCGGACTTGTGCCTTTCAAAGATCCCTCACTTCATGTGTATGAAGTGTCTGTGCTCAAGACTGAATTTCTAGTCTTTTTAAAAAAAAAAAAAATTCTGTCCAAATAAGTGAACTAAAGACCTGACGTTTCTCTAGCTCCTCAGAGTACCATTTGTGCACGTGAACAAGTATTCAGAAGATCCCAAACAGTGAAATCTGTCATAAACCATGCTCCAACAAAAGGTTGCACCCACAACGATATTGTCCTTGAAGATGCAGACACAACCAGGGAAACAAAGACTGGGTCCATTTTAAGTAGACTGATCAATCACAGTCCTGGGCAGGAAAGAACCAACTTAAGAGCAGGTTATAAAGAAAAGAAGCTCTGTTAGACCTTTGAGGACAAAATGACCTTCCTGCCTTTCTTTGCCTCTTCTCAGTGTTTGCTTTTCCTGCAATCACTGGAAACTTGCAGCATCTGATTTACTCTGTTGCTTAACAGATGGGCTCTGCTGGCAACTTTCATGGTCTGTGTGCCATTCTTGGCTCTTGCCCCAAAAAAAGGCAATTCTCTTCTCACTTTCTATAGTGCTTTTAATTTGTCTTCCAGGTTTCTCTATTGCTGCTATTACATAAATAAAATATACACCAGAAGTTGTATTAGGAATATTTTGATAATCTCAAATGACAGTTAGTTGTCAAAAATAATTATCTAACAGAAAAAATACTTATTGTGATCTTTTTTATTATATCATTTGAAATTTGGAAGAGGGAGGAAAAAAATCTTCGTTCTTACCCCCAACAGTGGAGCCTAACATAGAAAGTACAACTCCAAGGCACTGATACTATTACACTCGGAGAATTGATTAAGATGCTTCAGATTTTGCCCTGGATCTTCAAACCAGCTGTCAGGTTCAACTGACTCTTTACTACAGTTGCTTTTTGTTAAGGTAAGAAAGAATATGTTGCAATTAAATAATGTATCAGCATGGAATTAAATAATGTACAACAACATGGAAGAAAAGCCTTCTACAGTTTAGTCTCAAACTAGACTATAGTCTTAGATTTGTAAAATTAAATTTGGAAATGAAATAGAAGTGTTCTTACATCCTGATAGGGTTATCCCAGCCATTTAGACACCAGCTGTTATCATGTCTGTGTTTTAGTAGAATTTATACAATTGGGGTGAAAATATTTAGTCTTAGATGTACATGTTACAATATTCTACAGCACTATGCATTTGCTTATCTAGTTCCCATATTTAGCTAATTTCCTGCTGAGCTTCTCTCATCTCCGCAGATCAAATTGCAGGGAGATCAAGAGAGGATCAGATCCATCTGCTTTACATGTCTTAAGGCCAAACATCTGCCTGAATGTGATGCAAAATATGTTGAAATATTGTGGCTTGTTTCTCATGACTTGTTTTGTTTGGTTTTTCCCCCCTCTTCAGATGCCCAAGATACATTTTGTTAAGAGTTACTAAAATGAATTTTAAAGGACTCATCTTACAGACATTAAGCATGATGCTTCATTTTGACCAAATTCTCTTAGGACCCGCTAAGTGCAAAAATCCATTGGAAGTACAAGGCTGTTTCTCTAAATGAAAGGTCAACATAAATGTACAAAACCTCTCATTTTCAAAAAATAGAAGACAATAATAAATTCATAATTCTGTGGTCATGCAAGGTTATTATAAAGAAGGAAAGTCTTTTTTTTGTTTTTGACTCAGCCTTCAATTACCAATAACCTGCTGTGGCACACACAAGAAGATTAACAGATGGATGGGTTACAGCTAGACCTTAATAATAACAGACATCATCTGTGCCACAGCCTTCAGGAAAAAAAGTGCTTGGTGTCATTGTCTCTGCGTCTCCTGTTAGAATTAAAGGTTCCTTCAGCATATATGAAAAATCAACCATGAGCATTACTGGATGTTTGGGGTGTTTCACTTTTTTTTCACCCACAAATAAAATGATAAGGCTTGATATACATTTAACTCAACCTTAATGTGTGTTTTGCTTTGTTTTGGACATTACACATACAAGAACTTTAAAAGCAAACAAGGAACAATATAAAAGAGAAGGGAAAAAACCCACACCCACTGAGAGTAGTCACATAACAGTTGTGAGCAGAGAAGCTTTAAGCTTGCTTCCTCCTTTGACCACTCTGCCTGGCTCTCTGCAAGGGACAACTGTACCGTCACTCAGAATAACAAAACACTCAATCTCTTCTTCAGCCCAAGTCAGATCAGCTTAATTTCACAGAGAAGGCAAGAATTATTAAACACTTTAGACAGCTATGAAAATGTCCTTTGTTTTATTGTCAAAATGGCTCAATATTTTCAGCTAGATTGTACAAAAAAATTAACAAGGAGATCAGACTTTAAAAAGGGATTAATATGAAGGACTTCTGTTAATTTCCACTTTCCTGAAATACATCAACTTTCTAAAACAAATCAGGTTTTTGAAGGACTACAAACAACCTTATTGCTAAAATACAGAAAAACATATCAAGCATAGTAAGGATTATGATTATTAGACTATCTTTAGCAGTAGTTTTCCTCTGCACTGAAACAGATCTTATCTAAAAGTAATTGTAGAAAAATGGGTTAACTGAGGTGAGAAGAAGAGTAAGATTAAGGAGGAAGAAGAGTAAGATTAGGGAGTGACTCAGAATGTGTGCATAGTGAAACAATTACAACTTAGAAACAATGTAGTCACCATAATACCTGAATGTGTGAAAACATACCCAAATCTTTGTCCAGAAAAAAAAAATATCAAAAAACTATTTTTTAAGTAGGTTAATGTAACTTAGATTATTGAATTCTGAGACAATATTTCTGTCTACCTATTCCTTTCTGATTACACAGTCCAAGGGTGTTTTTCTGCTGCTAGATGAACTAGCTAGGAAAAATACCATAATGTTATGTACACGTTTTACAACCTACATTTTTGCTTTGATTTTTGTATGCCTGCTTCACACAACATGCTTGTGAACAGCAGAATGAGATGAGATGAGATGGCAGAATAGCTTGCAAGACTGCTACAGGCCAGAAGAGGAAAAGGAAAGGTATCTTACACATTTTTGAGGTTTGTGCTGCTGCCAATCACTGCAGCATTTCAGTGTCAACTCCAGCTGCTTTTGCTGTAAATTCTCTGCCTTAAAAGTGAAATACAATTAGAATATCCTACAGAAATTAGAATTTCCTACAGAAATTACAGTATCCTTCGTAGTGAACATAAATATAAATACAAATCTGCAAAATAAGCAGACAAAACACATAATGAAGCCTTTTTAGACTTCACTCAGAAATAGGCTTTATTCTTCGGTGCTGATATTCCTTTTCATAATTCAGCTTCTTGGTTTTCTTCAGTGCTTTTTTAAAGAGACTATTGATTCAATTGATTCTATTGGCTATCTCATGTCGGCTTGTATTTAGATGATACAAAGGGTATGTCAGAGTTAATTTCATTTTCAGCACACTTACTTTGTGGCTAAGCAGTAGCAAGGGAAAAGAACAGACAGCATTATAAACAAAACCTATTCTGATTTTGGGCTTCATCTTCTTCCCTTGTAGAATGAGATTTTTTCTTTTATAATATATATTCTCTGCCTTCATGAGCTTTCCTCTCAGTCTTACATCTGCCTATTAAAGATTTTTCATGAGTCTAGCCTATTTCTGATGTGATGCCACTGATACCATTATTTCCAAAAATTATAGAAATTAATTAATCAAGCAATAACATTACATATTTTTTTTTGTTTAGCTTATGCTTTTATGTACAGTATGAGAACTCCACCAAACAAGATGACTCATTTTTCTTTCCAATATACCAAGGCTTCATTATACAAGCAATGATTTTCCTCCTCATTCCTCTGCTTTTCCTTATCTTCCTCAAACATGCATTAGACCATGAAACAACACTGAAGATACACAGGAAGGAAGAATTATGGGCAGCAGTGAGATTGTAGATTGATCATGGAACTGCATGTGACTTAAGACAAGTTAAATTTCTTTTTTTATCATTTTCTAAGAAGAAAAATCCTCTATAAAAATGGGAGAAAATACTGATTTTGAGTGTGCTAGATTGTAAAAAAGATTTATCAAAAGTTTGAAGAAGGAGCACAGACTATCTCCCGTTGCTGTTGGACAAAAGCAAATTTGAATGAATGGGGCAGACAGCTGTGCAAAGAAGAACTGGTGGCCTTCTGGTAAACATTGTATGACAAATACTGACTAATCAGATATATTTCAAAAAATGCCATGTTTTTATTCAAAGACAGAAGTACTTAAAAACCCAAAGAAAAAGAAAAAAAAAAAAACAGTGAACCAAAGACCATGATGCGCTGTCAGTAGCAAGAAGAAGAAAAGCAGCAGATTCTATTAGAAACTGTGAAAAACTTCTCTGGCCCCAGGTTAACTCACACACAAATACTGCAGGAGCTACTACTTTTTATTCATTCCCCTGTCCTTAATGAATCCAAGCCACTTTTACCAGCCAGATCAAATAATGTGAACAGCATGAAGACAGTTAGTTAGCATCCCTCACATAGGCACCCAAATGGGGAGAGTGTAACTCTTTTTTGCTAAAAGGTATTATTATCACTTTCAGAGAGAAGCTCCTATGCTCTCCTGTTCTCGAAATTGTTGAGGAAGATCTCTCTAAATTATTTTTATTTTGACTAGAGTAATGCAGACACACCAAATACTTCCAACTGCTTTTTAAAAATAATTTTATGTAGAGACCACAGTATAATACACTCAGATCTAACCTGATTTTAATTAATGTCTTCCAATTTCAGGTAGCAAGTGTTGACATTTTCAATATACTTCATGTTCAGTTTAATTTAATTTGGTAAGCATCTAATTCACTCATTTGGAGCAGATTTGAGAAGCAAATCATCACACTTTGTCCCAAGTGCGGCTTGAACCATACTTGAAACAAACTTTGAATGAATCAACAGGTCTGACGTGGAAAATTAAATACACACATACATGGAAAAATTGTCCATGTCTTTTCATCATGTAAAAAACATGGTTTGCATAGCAAAGTTTCTAAAGTAATGAAGTTTAAAATTACAGTTATTATAGTGGTCAAAATAATTACCGAATCTCTGTTTTTAAACCAGCTGTTCAGCTTGATCATGATTCAGTCATACAGGAAAAAAAAAGACCCTAAGAGAATAAACAGCTCCATTCCCATTTTGGAAATGAAACTGAGAACACAGTATGAGTGGTTGACTAGGATCATGGGAACTTGTAAATGCAATCAAGCAGGTAATTATAGATATAGCCTATATGACATGTATAACGTTCAATACGATTTGACTGACCATAGGGCTCACGAAAAGGACTCAGAGCTAAAAGTTCTCACCATACATAGTCTTGTACTTTTAAAATGTGGACTACCTCTGTTAGAAAAGGTTACAAGCAGTTTGATATATCACACTCAAAAGTTAATTTTTATAAAACAAAAAAATAAATACAAATAACATTACCTAGAACATTGGAACAAAGGCTATAGAGAATAAAAAAACCCATCACTTTCTATTTGCTCTGAGTGTTTTCACCATGTAATAAAGGATATTGGGCACTGTTCTAATATAAATTCATTTGAAAATAACTGCAGGCACTTTTTAGCTATCTTGTTTGAGACATCAGTCTGGTTATAGGAGAGTCATGTGTGTTTTACCTCAAAGCACTTGCTAATTTGGGTCCAGAAAGAATATAAATTGTATAATTATTCCCTTTATAACTCACACACTGTGTGTGTAATCCACAGTGTAATGGAGAAAAATGGCAATAGTTTCCATGCTTGAAATTTTGTTTTCTTTACTTCAAAATAGCAGTTTAAGTGTAAACAGCAGAAAGGTGAATAAGGCCAATGACCAGCAATAGAAATTTTGTCAAAACAAGTACCTTTTTATTAAGAAACTTTAAAAGTCAAATAAGAAAACTCCTGAATATCTGGTGCTGCAGATATAACAGTGATTAATTGTGTAATTCACCTTTTTTTTAGAGTTGTGTGAAAAGTATATTTATATGAGGAACACGAGAACAAGAACGGTAAAATGTGTGTTTCTATAAAGCTGTTGGAAATTCTGAGGTAGGTTTCAGACCACCATGTAAAATGTCAGACTACAGACTGTGTAAACTATCATAGGTTCACTGAAGGCAAAAGGAGTTATAACATCATAATTTTAGTCTTGGTGTTTTGTAGCCCAGCATGCTGCTGTAGTCTCATACAATTCTTAATATACAATTTAACACTTTGAAATGCCCTTTTTTCCTTGCAGTTTGACAGATAAATAACTTGCTTGCTGCATGTTCTGCTGTATGCTGGACTTTTCCTCCTTTCTGCTGTGTGGATAAAAACACATTTGCTTTTTATGCTAAAACACTGCACTGTTACCTCCATTTTCTTCATTTTACTTTTTTTTTTTGACTTTTTTTTTTTTGACTGTGAATGAACCTGTGTCCACCCTCTCATCCACTCCGGCTCAGTACTTTACTTACTGTGTTATAAGCTATATTAACAGCTACCTCTGCTATCTGTATTCTGGACCTCAGTGATGGTTCCTTATCAACAGCTCCAACTACCAATGCATCCCTAATTCGTTCTTCTATGTCTGCCCATATTTCACAACACTTAGCCAGTTGTCAAAACATCCTAAGAAAAGTCTTTATTGATCATTCCCTTTTTAGGCACATAATCTTCTCATGTCTCTGTTTTCACAGCAGAACATGATAAATGTGGTCACCTGCTGTTCCCCTACTATGATAGTCTGTCTGTTACTATCCTTGTAACCTTTGGAAGCCAGGTAAGTGATCGCCTCATGCAAGCCACAACAAATAAAACTTTCAGAAACTATTATACATCAGCTACAACTGAGATTTTACTGCTAATGAAATGCCTAATGTCATGTATGCAGTGTTACTTACCTACTCTGAGATGGGAATCGGTAACTTCCCAGTTCTGGTATTCAAAAATAATGAAGTAACAAAAATAACAATACTTCCAATGCTATTCTAACTTGGCCCATAAGGTCCTATGTATTCTTTCAATGCCCTAACTTGGATGTGACTTTTCAGAAGATCCTTTGGGAGTTCAGCAACACAAAAGGGCCAGATTTGTGCATTTAACATGACAATTGTTTATGGTCATTTGAAGAGCCCCTGGCACACTTACAATACATTACTTTTCTCCCCAAAGACTTTTTATGGCAGTTTTTGTCAGCAGAAGGAAAAAAAAATTTCGAACTTAATAATGGTTCTCCATGTATGTTTTGTTTTGTTCAGAAAGATCATTGCTACACAAAAGCCTCCTTTACCCTTTCCTTCCGTGAAGAGCAGGTGGAGTGTTAATGCAAAAAGCACGAAAAAACTGTGCCTCAAACTGTAGTTTCAGGCTGTATGGATGGATGCTCTCTAAATTAAAGTGTTAGTATACAAGCCTTTACGTTTTTCATCTCTTTTTCTCCACCAACAAAAAGCACGTTAGTAGAAGAGAAAACAAAAATTTTAAATCTGTGCTGCCGAGAAGCTTGTTTAGTTTTTAGCAGCATCACCTAGTCATGAGTGACAAAAATCATCAGGAGTCATTCCTGTGTGGGTTTTTTTTAAATTAAATATAAAGCAAAGTTTTCGAGCACCAGTAACAACAACTAAAACAAGAACTCTGCAAAAAGAGATCACACAGAAGCATTAAGCTTCATACCTTTTATCCCAAAACCATCGTATTCTGACGCACAGTGAATTACACCCACTGTGGTATGACATACCTGTTGCTTTGTGAGCATCTCTCTAGGCAGAAATGGAACTTGCAAAACCCTTGGTGTGGAAGAGGCAATGCTTAAGGCAGATGTGACAGTGCCGGCACAGGACACGAATCCCAGATGGAGCACAGGCGTTTCAGAAGAGCTCGGCTCGTTGAAGCTGACATGAATCAGGCTTTGGTGAGCCAAGACTCAGGTTACCACACCACATCCTTGGAGAACACAGGAAGGCAGGATACATGAGAGATATGCTGCACATGTCTGGTACTGATTGCCTTATCAGGAAGAAAAGGCAGATGAGGCCTTTGGACATCTGGACAGAGCCTTGCACGAATCCAGCATGAGCTCTTCTGCAGATCTGTGACAGGCAGGGACTCGTGCTGGCAACAAAATGAAAAGATGATTAGACTCAAGATCACAGGGAAACTGAAGGACAAGCAGGGCAAAGACTGAAAGAGCTCCCATCAAAAACTTGTTTGCAGACCACTTCTTGCAAAGTAACACACTTCTTTCCCTTAGAAGCAAGAGGTGTATTAACTCACCAAGTACATTTTTTGTTCTCTAGCACTTGTAAAGGATTTCTCAAACTAGAAGAGAAAGAAGATTGAGCAGCAAGTGACCACATGTGTTTTGTGCGTTAAGGACTGAAAAAAAATGAGGACTACTAGATATAGTGATTATGAAGTTATTAATCAATAGTACACACTCTTTTAATATACGTTCACAGATGGAAAGAGTAATGGATAGGTGCAAAATATCCATAATTCATGGGATAGAGGTGGGAGAGGCCTTTTTTCTTTTTAGCTAATGCAGCTAGTTTTCCTTCTCTTTTAAGGACTAAGGCAATTATCACTTCAAGAAATTTCATACCTTTCAGGCAATTTTTTTTGGCCAGTATCTTCATTGTCATACCTCATCACTCAAATATGATGTTTAAATTGAGCCTACAAATCCACTCAAGCTGTAGCTCCAAACAGATGTGTATCCTAAGGATCTGAGTCAATACAAAAACAAAAGCTAGCAAAACCTAGAAGAACAATCAATTCTTACTAAAAGAAAAAATCCCAGGAGTCCATAGTTTCAGAAAGAAATCCCATCAATTGATGCAACTGCACTGTAGATGAAAATTTTAAAAACCAACAAAACATTATCTGTCCATCAGAGCTGCAGGATGACAAATGCCCATACCAAAAGTGAGATGCCTCTCAGCTGAAACTTGACTGCTTTAACAAGACATTCAGAATGCTTTACAAACAGGACACCACTGCAGCAGAATGGCAACACCATCTACCAGAGTAAGTAGCCACATTCTTTTCTGTTATCTCCTAAAAAGAAGAGCCTCATGTGTTCAATCTAAGACTCACAAACACAATCTGCGTAGTTCTGAATGTTATTTTCCCAAACATAGCACTTTCCTTCCAATTTTCTCCTGTGCAGAACCTCTACATAGAACTGAAACTACATTTTTTCTGGTATATGATTACTCAGTGTAATCAGGTATCAATATTAACCTCTCATAGAAAAGCTGGTGTTTCTTACACCTCTGTTCCAGTTAGAACTAGTAATTATAAAATTTGAATTTCAGTGCTGAGGAGGACATCGTTTTGTTCTACCCTTGGCCACACAGGGTCCACTAGTAATAATAACACCAAATACACTCTATACGAGATGAACAACTCATCCACATCAGATAAAATCAGGGACAGCACGAGAATTTGATGCTCAGAGGGTGAGAATTTCAGATGGAGAGAATTTCTTTCTCATTTTCTTCCAGTGCCTAGAATACTTCACCCAAACATTATTCAGGCTAGACCTGAAGAAGAATTTAGGCCCTTAAGTACTAAACAGAACTTCTGAAGCAGGATGTCTATATGCCATCCAACACCATAAGTGACTTGGGTTTTCACAGTAAAATTACTATGGTTCATAACACAAAGTTCTTGAGCGACCTGAACAGCAGCAGCATTAAGGCCTTCCTCTGCCTGCTTTTGTTAGCCTGCTCTAGCATGTAAATTCTGAAAAGGGTACTGGTCTGAGAGCTACAGAAAATGCTCTGTGCTTCAGTGGATGTAACTCACATCTCTCACTTAAGGGTCGTGGTTCTCCCGGGAAGTTTAAGTCTTTCCCACTGCTGTTTTGGGCAGTATAAAAAACCCACAGGTCACTGAATACATGTCAAGGATGCTTAAGCACAAGAACCCTACTCTGTGTTTCTGGTGTTCTATATATATGTGCAATGTGTTTCTGGTTGTTGGGGTCAAGTGAACTGAATAAAAATATGTAGAAATGTGTAGCAAGGGGCCATTATAACAGAAACTTGCCACACACTTTGTGCTAAAGTCTATGATCCAAGCCCATATATTTCATATATTAATAGTTAATAAGAACGGAGGTATAATTTTAACAAGATTTGTCTATTTGAAGAAATATTTCAATGCTGAACTCATATTTATTAAACTAAAAGCTTTTTTTTTCCCTTTTTTTCCTTTATGTTTTATTCATAAGATCTCCTTTTGCTTTTCAGTTTAAATAAAGAACTGTGATTATCTGTAAAACTGATTGCTTAAAGTAATTAATCATTTTCCTTATGAAATTTCCTGGGTAAATTAAGGATCATATAATTGAAGGGTTTTCTCTTGTGTAAATGGAACACGCTGAGAACCTTGACTGAGAAATAAATGTAGTGCCCAGGCCCCTAGAGCTGTTTCTTTTTTATTCCTTTACTAAAACTAATAGCTGTCTGGCAGTAGTGCAAGAGAACATTGGTTTTAATGAGCAGAAATATACTGATAAATTCTTAACAATACTAATTTTCTAAAAAATAAAATGTTCAGCCACTTTGGGTTTTTTTTATTAATCTAATAACAACATTACTCTTGTACTCAGAGTTTACACTCAACAAACAGAGGATAAACTACTGTTTACTTACAGGTACTTCAGCAAAGCTAAGCTGCTACTGCAGTGGCTTGCTCACAGTCAGTCTGGTCATTTAACCAATTTTCTTGAATTCCCATTTTCTTCTTGTCCAAGGACAATACTCATCAGATAACTACGTGGAAGGGAAAAGGAAGGCCATGAGAAAACCTAAGACTTTAAAGAGAGAAGAGATATGTGTGCAAATATGTGTGTTTAAGCATACTAAAAAATGTAAGTATTGAGACTGATAAAATGAGTTGGAGACCAAAACCTGTCTGTTCTTGGAGGTCATAAGGAAGAAACATTCCTTCTGAGATGCTTATTGATAAACAGCAGTGAGAAAGGGTAGACACTGAAAAATATGGAAATGGATAGGAAGATGTTGAAAACAATAGAAGGGACTGGGAAGAAGCTGAGTTAGCAAAAAGATGTGACAGTCTACATATGCAATGCCCACTGGAATAAATGCTTGTAATGCTGATGAAATGGTTGGATTGGACCCCCATGGGACAGGAATTTGGATTACATATTTCATGAGAGCTTGACAGGGTACAATTGTAATAAGGAATTTTTTGTACTGATGTTTGAGACTAATTCAATTCTACTGTAAGTGAAAAAAGACCCATTCTTTTGAATTTACTACTTGGAGGGTAACAGAATTTCCTCAGAGTGAATGAGCTGTTTGGGTCTTATTTACAGCCCCATCAGAAAAGCAATAGCATGTTAGTGAAACATTGTACCTAAGAGGTCCATCAGAAAAACCTGCCATTAACATAATATTACTGATTTAGATTTTGAAGCCAAATACTCAATTCTTGCCCAGCTACTCTACAGATAACACAGGTTAAAAGAGCTCTAGAAATGCACAGTGAGCTCTGAGATATCATTATAAACAGGGCATTCCTAAGAAGGTAAACATATCTGAGTCCTTGCTCTATGTGAGTTTATACTATTTTGTCTTAAGTAACAGTCCAAGTTATCCAGTGTTCAAGTGGGAGAAGAAAATATCAATTTCTACACAGGCTACCATAATGTATGCCTTTGTCTGCAAAGAGGTCCTTTATCCAGATAGGTTTTGTAACAACTTAATGTACAACGTAGTATTTTGGCTTTCTGAAGGAAGTGTTTTGATTGAAAATTAACATCACCAGAATCAAGGTAATTCCCAAGACTAAGTAATATCAGAGCTGGACAAAGCAGTCAAATTAAACCAAGAACTAATTCAAATCCTTATCATAACAGCATTTGCATTTTATGAGTTCATTAAATAATTTAGAAAATTAATTTTTATTATGCACAATCTATGGCACTCCCTTGGCCAGAGTAGATGCAGAAACACCAGAGTACTGAGCTACTAAAAGGTCCATTTCCTATGGTGCTGAATATCAGTAAGGATCAGACAGATGTTAGACAGTCACAGTCAAGTGATTCCACTCCCTCATCTCACAAAGACTTCAGTGAGACAAGCATTTCTCCAGCAGTCCATGTATTGTCAAAGTTTTTGCACTATGGAGCACCAAACCCAGCCCAGACAATCAAGCCAATATTAAACAAATTAACACCATAACTGACTGCAGCACATCACAGCAATCACCCCAGTAGATCATTGTTCCTGCTCTCAAAATTTAGGCAAAGTGTAACATTAATGAACCTGTGCAGCCCCTACAACTTGAGAAAGCTTGAGGCATGTTTCCTACACTAACAAAGGTGACAAAAATAGCTGTGTCTGCTCCATCTTGCTCTCTTTGGAGAAAGGAGAAAGTGAGCATACAAAACCACACAGCAATTCATTGGTATTTTCTCTTCCTCCTGCCAAGAAGAGAGGGTGGCTTTATTTTCTTTGGGTGAAATATTGAAGGCTGTATTAGAGATCTAATTTCTATTAATTGGAATGAGATTTGCATTCATATGAGTATTACAGGTTAGGGTATCTTTGTGTCAGTTCCCAAACTATAAAACAGGTATATCTTACCCTGGTTTTACAGGAATTTTGAGAGTTTTAAATATTAGAGAGTTGCTCAGATGAAGACACAGAAGTATATCATTATTATACTCAGACTACTTGAAAATGCATAAATGTAAAGCAAAAAAGGAACAAACTGTTACTGAAATTATGAGTAAAAACATTAAAAACATTTACTACTGTGTGTTTTCCCCTTGATCATTCTCATGATGAAAGACCAAAAAATGTTTACCGTTAAAGAAAAAGCTTCTGAAAGTTTATACTCAAAAGACCAGCCAAGACACTGTCTTAGCATTTTAAGAGCTACTCTTTTGTTCTATTTGCATAATAAAGATAGATTTCCACAATTTATATGGAGAAATAAGTATAGGAGGATACCATTTCAGTATACATTATGCCAAAATACTTTTTGATTCTTAGAGGGTTAAGTCTTTGTTCATATTCAAAGCATCAAAACAACTTTATTAAGTGCACAGCATTATACAAGGCCGCATGCCAAAACTTGTAAAATGTCAATGCTGTGTTTTTCCTGGAATCTTATAATTAATTCATCATCAGAATAGCTTTGGGGCCTTATTCTGATCCATTTTCTAAACAGCGTTACCAGGAAATTATGTTCTGTGCTTCTGTTTATTTAAAGAATATCACTGCTGAATTTACAACAAGCAAACTAGTTAAAGGAAAGCCTTTGGGGGAATGTAGTAAATTAAAAATGAAAACAAAATCAGAGGAATACGGGATTTACAACCAGGAAAAATCTCATAAAGGAGTGTATATTTGGAGACCTATATAAATCAGATACAGCTTCTGTAAATACTTAGAGTATAATAAATAAATGATTGCTGAACTTTAAGACTAGTAAGTTATGTTACCACATCCTGCCTGACTGCTCCATCCAGTCATAATGGGAGGCTCCTATGTGGTAAGGGAGAGGATTTTGTTTGTTACAGCAATGAAGTAACATGAAAAGTCAGAAACAGATTTACCTTCAATGGCTGAAAAAGGGCCTGGCCCAAACACACTGAAAGTGATAATAGGCTTTCCAAATAACTTAAAGGCTTTGAATTCAGAGATACATTATATTTAGTGGAGCTTCTTGATGGCGAATTTCAGTGCTGTTGCCTTCATTTACATTTGGAAAAAAAATGTTTTCAAACTGAATTCAACATTATGAGGAAAATATATATGAATAAAATGCTCCCAATAGGATTACAACAAATATGAGTCCTCATCTTTCAATAACATTAGAAAGGTTATTTTAGCAACCTTGATTAAATAGCAAAATTATGCATTCTGGATATTATCTTTGACTTTCAATAGTAAAATTTCCATCTGAAAACAAGCAAGATTATAAGGAAAAGAACTAGGGGGAAAAATGCAGTTTTCCCTATATTCTATTCTTGTTGAAAGTCTGACCCTACTCAACAGCTTACAAGCTGCCGTGTTATAAATAAAGACCAGGCAGTTGCTTCCACTTCCACAGTACTCTTGCAAAAACTTGAGCTGTAGTTCTAGTTGGGACTTCAATGAAGATAGTGTAGTAGAGTGGTCACCTGGAGGACACTCAGTTCTTCAAAGGCATCATGGATTAAAGAACATAACTGCAATGAGGAGAAAGAGACAACAGAGCAGCAGTAGCTCACCAGTTACACACAATTTTAACGTTTGGATGTATCTCTCATGCATTGTACTGATGTCTCTGAAGTGTGCTTCCTACAATTTTCCCCCCCTCTATTCCATGTCTTGTGACTTCAAGTGCACAGTGTGCTTCCCGTTCTTTCCTTGCTCCACTGAACTTAAGAAGCAACCAGAGAAAACCCTGTTGAGACTAAGGCAAATTGAAAGGATGTCAGTAGTCACTTGAACCTTCTCACAGGTGCAAAAGAAAAAGGAATGATCTGTGAAGCTCATTCAGATGACAGGCAGCAAGAAGTAGCCTCTAACTTGACACCCTCATGTATGCATTAAAACCTCTGAAGGAAAAGATTAAAAGAAGCATGGGACTAGAAGCAGCACTTTGCAAGAGCAGAAATGGGCAGCATATTGCAAGAGAGCTACTTACAGAAGGAAGATGAGGCATGAAGAGTTAACATAATATCTCCAAACTTTTCGTTGGAAAGTTCCTGTTCCTATAAACCACTTTATGATTCCCATTTGGCCAAACAAAATCATCATGGTTTTGCTAAATCACTTGTTCTATGTTTCAGATCCAATGTTTCATTCTTCTCAATGTCATTTTGCTCAGGTAATTCTTAGCTGCAAGTAACAGGAAAAGTGCAAATTTAAGATAGCTATGGCTATCCATCATTCTAGATCTCAGTACAAAGGTTGGTCTGCTTTTCCCTGGGACAAATTATGCCAAGGATTTATTTCCATTTTCTAGAAGACAGAAACGCCCCCATCTACACAGCTGACCCTTTTCTTTTTATCAAGGATAGGAAGGGCAAATCTTTGACAAAAGTCTGCTGCTCCTAAAGTCACAAAAAATCCCATTTAACAAGATGATTCAGGGCATCTGTAGCGAGCGTATCAAATTAGTATTTTAAAAAAGAAAATATTTTTTATTAGGAAAACTGCAGGTGGTTCCAGGTGGGTAGCTTTAAAATAGTTTTTCTTAAAGGTCGCTTCCAATCCAAGATATTCTTATTCTATGAAAATACTATTTTTGGTATGTTCCAAGGGCAAAATTGCACCCTGTTTCTCACAGCTTCGGGTTGGAGTCTCTCAGGCTTCTGGTTGCTCCTTTCCCTGAGATGTATTTGTCCCATGCATGGAGGGCACTGATAAATGCAGAGCATGTTTCTGGTTAAGGAAAATTTTTTTGACAGTTGCTGACTTCAGGGCAACAGTGATGTCTGATTTATGACCTTTATCATCTACTTTTATTTGGACACTTCTCAGTGCTGAGGAATTTTTTTTTCCCTTTTTCTTCTTCTTTTACTCTACCTCTACACTTGACCCTAAAGTCACTTTGTGCAGTCTTGGATGGTCTTCTAGCAGGCCATCAAAAATTAGCTGTTTCCCACCAAACTGACAAAACACCCTACCCAAGGCCCAAGCAGTATCTTTTGAACACTTTTATTTTCAGGATACAAACTACCTGAACTGGAAATTTAAATTAGCAAATCTTTCAGGGCCAAGTCCTGAGATGTTAAGCTATCCTGATGCTACAGGATTTATGCTTGTGGGATGCTCCAAACTCTTTGGACATGGGACTAAGTATTCATGAAAAAGCCAGGATTTACTACTGTATTTTGGTTTATTCTGAAGATTTCAATAGATTGTCCCTTTCTTATCCCACACATTAGGTTAGCACTAGGTTGTAGCTGATACTTGACTGGGCTAAGGAGTCACATTATATAAACAGAATGGTCCTTTTTTAACTGTGGATACACAGGCTTCAATCTGAACTAATTCTTGAGTATGAGAAAAATGTTACAGAAGAGAATCCTCCTCCAGCTACCTTACTGTTAAAGACCATCTGGAGTCTGAAGCCCAAGGAATCTTGTGTCAATTTGCTTTTGAATTCTATAGAAATGGAACATAATTTTTTAGGCAAATTAACAAAAGCAAGTATCAGCCTTGGTGGATATTCCATACTTAAGTGGAAAGTGCTAGGGAGTATTTTTTTCCCAAAGTAAATAAAACATCTTAAATCTTAGAACAGATTTTCTACTTTATTTTTGTAGTCTTTGTTAATGGGGTTTCTGTGACCTTGTAATTTTATTTACTGAACAGATAAACTAGAATACTACAGCCACACAGATCAGATAGTTAATTCTTTAACAAGAAAAATTATAATCTGACCAGACAAATACTTCTATGCTGCATTTTATGCATCTTAACATGTGTGTATTTTTGGCTGCAGAATTGCAGATTTCAAAAAAAAAAGGAACAATACCAAGGAAAAGAAGGAAAGTCATGAGCAAATTTCTCCAGACGATCTTTTGGGAAGCATAATGTATCTATCTATCACTATATACATATCAAAAAGAACATCAGAGTCAGTTACTGTGTGAATTTCTCAGACTCTAAATTGGTTGAAAAATGTCAAAATGATAGGGGTATTGTAAGATCCAGCTATTCTGTCCATACTATATTTGACAATATAGGAAACTTCTAACGTTGTAAAATGTGCTTAGAGGAACACCTTCAGGGAAGATCCTGGTCATATAATAAAAATCCTAACTTAGCAACTGCATTTGAACGCTTGTGAATTGTATGCAGGTCAACCTTGCACAAGGAATTTTATGTTTTCTGCTTCTGCAGGAGCTGATTTCAGTACAGACATCATATCACTGGTCTTTCTACAACACCAAAAGCCTATATACATTTTTGCCTATGAAGCCTGTCCTTCTTGCAACCACCTTGGTTCTACTTGATAGTTGACTCAAGAATACACATTTTTTCCAGAATCAACTATTCATGTTTTTAAGTTCTTGCTATAGATTGTGACACCTTCTACTATAACATTAAAGACATAGATTGTGCCTGAAAAACCATTTTGCTCCTGGAGCAATCTGTTGAAGCTACAAAACAAATTCTGTTTTGTGGCTTGAGTAGAAAGCTACTAAATTAGCTTTATTTTTGGCTTGAAGAAAATATTTTCTTCACTCATTTTATTTCCATAAAGATGTTGAGGACACAATGCCATTCTGTCCATCATCAGCTATGAGATCTAATTGGGTCTAGTAAAAAAACCAGTGATAAGAGAAAAAGAAAACAACAAGAAAACACATCTTTGAGATATTCCTTCCCCAACCTTTTACTGGTCTATTTCTCTTTGACGGCTCTGAAAGCACAGTTCTCTCACTCACTGCATAAAACCTGCCTAAGATGGTAAGGTGGGATAACAGGGGGATTTTATTGTGCTGCTAAATCTATTCCACCTTGTAGGGAAATGCGTGAGTGCACATTTAATTTTACCAATACAGAAAATTCATCTGAGACTTGTCATGTTAAAAGAGGGTATTTTAGAAAAGAAAACCCTTGTAAAGAATTGCTGAGAATTTGAAATACAATCCTGTGACTCTAAAATTTTCCAGATATACAAGCAAAACACTGCTGTGAAAAGGCATCTCTGTGCAGCACTGATGAGAAAACTGCTGTGTCCATTTCCTCTATCTGCACTTCAGAAAGAGCAAAAACTGAAGAGCTTTCAGAAATATGCTTCAAGAACAAGTTGAACTCTGAAAAATCATTTTAGTCCCCAAGTTAAAAGGAAACTTGTTCTCTAAATCCCCATTTAGGATGAATCCTTCGATCTACCAAAGTAGGACATGAGCCAACAGTAAGATATGGAAGCTAAGAAAATTCTAACTGAAATTCAGTAAATTCTAAGATAAGTTTGGCTTCCTAAATTAATATTAGCATATTCAGAGCATAAAACACTATGCATACCTGTAAAACATGGCAGTGGCAGGAGGCCTCAGGAGACAAGTCCAGCTGTGTCTTCCCGGGCTCCCAAGCAAGCTCCCTGATACCTCCAGATGAGTGTTTTCACTAGTGAAGCATGGATACCTTCTGCATCCACCACAAGTGTATTTATAGACTTCTAAGGACACAAAAAAACCATTTTATGGAAACTATTAAAAACTAGGCTTAAAAATTACTGCAATTAGAGCAAAAAAGGTCTAGAGTAAAAGAAAATAAATGGTACATTATGTATTATTAAAAGTCAACATTATTAATCTTAAAGTTATTGTTTAAATTTAGTAGTGGGTTTTGGTGACCAAGTGTTTTTCAGTAAAATCAGCTGCTAATCTTTTTGAAGTACATTTTTTTAAATCCAGTGCAAATTATTTGTTTGATTAAATAAATATTATAAGCAATTGTAAGGGATTTTGGATTCGGTGAGATGTAAAGCAATACAGGAAACAAAAAATGCTATTGATGTAAATGACATAACATCCTCAAATATAGTAAAATTCTAAAAATTTTAAACAGATGTTTTCTCCACAAACGGCATAGGGGCTAAAAGTATAAATTGTCAAAAAAAAAAAAAAGGGGATATTTTCTCTTAGTCGTATACAGCATTTTCAGTCGATAACAACTAAAAATCAATGAACTCCTAACAAATGAACAATTTGTTTACTTGTTGTAAGTACATGTTTTTTCTTCCTGTGGAAAATTGTCACTTTTCCCCTAAGCATACTGTTATTTTTTGATAACTCTTCAGTTTTCAGATTGAAGCACCTCATATAATGCTAACAAAACAGTACTTTAAGAAAACATCACCAGAAAATTTCTTGAACTTAGTCTATGCATAAAAATTAATTATTTCCTGAGAACACTCTGTATTGTAGATACCAATTTTTAATTTTAGCAATTTATATGATATACATGCTGCAATGAAAAGGAAAACCAATTTAGTGTGTGTTTCTTGGAATTCCATGCATCAGGATAAGTCCATTGGATTGATCAGAAACTTTAAGTGGCAAATTAGCTCTATTAATTTTTAATCTCTAGCTGTAATTACAGATATTTTGCTAGTGCCAACACTAATAAGCTCGAACCCATGAACATATTTCTTTGGCACAAGTCAGAATTCCAAAAAACTGCAGCAAATAATAACTCATTAAAATTGGAAAGCAAAGCAAATGCTTACCAGCTATTATTGAAGTATTCTGAAGATGCTTTCTAACCGTAAATTGTGTGAAATCTATTTTGAGCTGTCATAAATTGTATTTTTTGCACCATGGTTCACAGTTATGGGAATACCAGAGATCTGAACAAATTTTCTTTGCTATGCTTGCACATTTTAGATGAACTTGGTCCTGCTTGCACATTTTAGATGAAGTTGGTCCAAGGGATGGTTAACATGTTAAGTAATTTTTCACTTCAGCATTTATTAATCACAAGCCTTTTTTAAGAAAAAGCCTTGGGGCTTCACACTTTCACAAGAAAAAATGTGAAATACAGAGATAAGCATTATCAATTGTGGGATAAATGCAGGCACAATATCCAGAGGCCGATGACAACTTTCAAACTCAAAGAAAATTGTACTGAAGATTGAAGAGTAACTTGTTAATTTAGGCTTTTCTCCCATAGTATTCAAATACACAAAGCAATTCTCAAATATAGGTGCATAAACCCAGCCCATTCAACTCTTAGGGTTTGTAATCTTAATTCCCTAATTACCTGCACTGGAATTGCCAGCAGTATAAGATGTGAAGCATCCCATACTAGCCTGTACATCTTGCCCCTATTCCAAGAAGTACATTGCCCCTGTAGGTTGCTACTCTCCCGTCCTGATACAAGAGAAACTGAAGAACACTATCATTCAGTAGTTAGGACAGGAGTTGAAGCCTCTGAGCCTGGAAGAGGCTAAGCAGGGATGCTGCACTGGCATTCCAGTGAACAAGGTTTTGGCACTGACAGGAGACACATTCTGGGGGAAGCCAAATCCAGTGCAGAGATCTGCTGTGGGGGAAAACTGTTCAGCTCAAGGGGCTTGGATCTGCTTTTTAAGGATGGGTAATTAACTGGCAATCACTGAACTATCGGTATCAGGCCAAGATTAGTATCAGGCATGCAACAGAGAAATCACAATAGCAGATGCATGAAAAATATTGAAATCAATAAACAGTTTAAAAGATTTAAACCCACTTCTATAATACCACGATGTTGGACTTACACACATTCACAAAGTGATGTGCAAAACTTTGACTCCTGCAAGCACATGCATCAGCTTTTCTGAGAGCTCCAGTTCCCTCATCCGCACACCCCTTGTGCTGGAAGTGTGGGCACTGCAGCTCTATGTGTACTTGGGCAGCTTCCTGAAGTCTGCTGATTGTGCCCTACTGAGAAAGCACCCCTGGAATTCCCTGCCAGGGACCTTTGAACATGGGGCATGGGGTGAGATGGGAAAAAGGGTTTGAGGGCTGGTGTAGGAAATCCAGTTAAAGAACAGAAGCAGCAAAATTTCTGATGGCTTAAGTCATATTTCACCTATATTGGGGGGGGAAAAAAAAAAAAAAGATGCTTTGGTAGAACTCTACCAGTGCCTCTGCACCCTGAGTTTGTGTTATTTGCTGTTCTGAAATTAGCACTCTGAAGTTTAATTGTCTTACAAAACCTCTCTGGCCACACCTTAAACAGCAGCTACACTGAGGTCTGGTCTGCTCCAGCTAAATTTATTTTAACTGCTGGAACATCCTTTCTCCTTGTCTGATTATACATCGGGGTTTTTTATTATGGACGGATAACAAATCTGATTTTACCATATCAAATGGAACATAATATTCTTTTTTAGAATCTGTCCTCCAGATATCTGACATGAAGGATCAATATTCTTTGTTTTCCTGATGATTCAATTGCTACATAATGTATGAGTCACTGAAGATGTTCTATTAAGCTTTTATTAAGTGCCCCAAGGCCAAGCATATAGATCAGATCTTTGGAGGTTTTGGTAACTGTGTTCATGATACAAATATAGTTTAATAAAGCTTATTTTAATTGATATATTTTCTCTGTAGTTATTCCCTCCAGTCATAGGCAGTTCCCTCTCAGATAGGGTCACACACTGGTATTAAAATAAAGCATTTTACCCACTACATAAATTAATTAGTAGCAACAAAGGCTACAGCCTAGCTGGAGTAAATGGCATTAGGTATAATTAAGAGTAAACAAAGCTTGTCCCTAAATTCTACAAGGCTATGTACAGTTGGATTACAGCAATTCTATTGGACAGTAACCTATTTGCCTAGTAATTGTGACTCATACAAGCACTATAACTACACTGATTAATTTTGCTTACAGACACTGTGGTAGCTTAATTAAATGATCCATTGCAAATAATGGCAGTCTTTTACAAGTAGCCCTGCAGGAACCGAACTGTTGCCTCAAAAGGCATGACCCAAACAGAAAATAATGAAGGTGAATCATAAAAAATCCTTTTGAAAACCCTTTTGAAAAGAGAGAGAATGAAAAAAACTCCACATTTTAATTTTTAAAATGCCATACTATTAAGTATTTGACTGTGTTTTTTACTGATATAATGTCCTATTCAGTAAAACAACTACTGAAACATAAAATTCAAATAGAATATGCCTGATATTCCATGGTAAAGCACCAAAAAATGTAGTAATGCAATATCTTGCTAAATAACTCAGCTTGCAGTTAGTATATTCATAAATGTAGAAGCATTAAACAAGTTACCCAAACACATCCTTATGTACCTCCTTTGCACGGTGACTGTAAACTATAATATAAATATAAATATATAAATATATAAATATAAATAATATAAATATAATATAAACTCCTGCCTATGAACTGTACTACATCTTCTTTCTCTAACATTTGGCCCTTCAGAACTCAGAGACTCTTGCTTTGCAAATAGGATTTGAATTGTACTTTAATTCACCAAAATCACAGATAAATACCTTGTTAACTCAGTTGAAAGTGATTTAGTATAATATGAAATAGATAAATCAGTATTGTCAAACAGAAATGTATACTGGTAGAGAGTGTTCGTCAGAAGAAAGAAAGGAAAAAGGAAAAATTCTGATACCTCAATTGGGACTATCATTGTAAAAAAAGTCAGAAGAAGGATCAGATTTTAGTAAATTCTTCTTTAGTGCCAAAATTTGTTTTAAGAAGAAGTAAAATCAGAAAGAAAATCAGCAGCTCTTTAGATGATGATGAATCCAAGTGAATGAATTAGTGGTCAATAATGGAACCGTGTCTTCTGCAGAACATACATGAGAGATGCCAAATGGGTTTCTTTCTCTGATTTCTGTAGTCTTTAGGGGTGGTAACAATGAAAGTACAAAGGACACTATTTAAAATACTTCAATGGGTTGTTGGGAATTAGGTTCTGTTACTCTCACATCCCTTGATCATCATGAAAGGTATTTTCCAGAAGACTTTTCAAGTCATGACAGGACAGGACCAGGCCTGCTGAGGGTTACTGAAGTCTCATACAGTCCCAAACAGATCCTTCAAGATCCTGCTTTGGGCTTATTTCTCTGTCGATGACTGTGACATAATTATGAGGTAGACCCAATGTAGAGGCAAGGACATGCACTTTATGTGATCCAGCCTTCATCCATCTATAGCTTGATTATCATGATTTATGTTGGTTAAGTAAATTTCACCTTTATACAAAACAATTTTTTTTTCAACTTGAATACAAACACCTGCTCTAATTTGTACTCATCTGGTTAAACATGGAAAATATCTTTTAAAGTTTGGTGCCTTCCACTTGCAGCTGATGAGTATCACCGAATTGCTGTCAAAAGGCAGACCATCCTAAGCTACAGTCCTGTACAAAAGTCTTGAGCTCTTGATGTACCAGAACTTTTAAAAACACTGACTGGACTGTCCTTTTAAAAATCTCAGGTTTAAAGGAAAGTCTAATTAAGGTCTAATAAAGAAAGATCTAATTAAGGTATTCCAATTCTATTTATTGTTTGAAAATTGCCGAATATAGGAGCTGATACTGGAGACAGCAGTATGGCAAATGAAGATGGAACCTTTAAAATCTGAAAAGGTATTCTTCCAATAGCTGAGATATTATCAATGCCTCTGTGTGCAAACCTAATATGATTCCATGAGAGCTAAGCCAGATTTATTCAAGCAATTTTTAACCAGACTTTCCTCCATTGCAAGATATTTAGCTTCAACAAATAGGGAAAATACCGAGTATAGGAAGCAGCAGAACTTTACATACATAACTAACTGTGTAGGTGGAAATGGATTTGTATTTCAAGTGTTCAAGTGTTTTTATGTTTAGTGGTTTTTTTCCCCCAACAGGCTACAACAGTTGTGTCTATTCCAATTTCCTATCTGAAGTCTCTATTTGACACTTAGCTGATTTCTTGTTTTCCTCCTCCTTCAGATTATTAGCTACTCAGTGAAGTGTCATAAAATACCTGTTTCACCCTAGCTCTCCCCTTTTCTCTTTTAATTTCATTAATACATAACTAATTTGGACTTAGAAATTTTCTACACTTTCCCTTAGAATTTTCAGAAAATGTATGAGAGTGATTAACTCCTAGTCTGAACTCATATGAGTAGTAAGAACCACAATAGCATCTAATTTCTGCCTGAGACAAACCACCATGTCATCTCATTTCCACCTGTGATAGCCTTCAGAGAAAAAAATGGAGGTGTATATCCAGAGAGAGAGAGGAAATTACATCAAGAAACAGATACTTAAAGTGGTATTTGCTGTTATGGCAACTGACATTTCAGGGCGATGTAGAAAATAAGGAACAGGAAACAAGGTCCACTTATTATATTAAGAAGATACTTTTGGAAATATATAGATATTCAATTTTCTGTATCCAATCACATTATTATGTTAAAATAAGTGTAAGAATCAGGGAACAGGTACTAGAAAGCCTTGTATAACATTACTTGTAACATGAACTTCCACAAAGGTCACGTTGTATCCTCTGGAAAAAAAAAAGGAATATCAGAATGAACATTTCTGTAAGAACATTATAAATAATAGACACTAAACAACTACTACTGCAACTCTTTTCTTGTTTTCTCTAGTTACAAAAGTAATACAGATCATATAAACTTCTGTGACAACAGTTTTGAATTTTGTGATGCCAGTTCTTTGATCTTATGTTAGACAAAATATATATTATGTAGTCTCAGCCTGAATTCAGTGTTAGCAGAGTACAATGAGGATATTCTATCTGAAACATCAGCACCTTCACACATCTAAAACTAAGTGAAGTTATTCCTGTTAGTCAAAGATAATTCCTTTTATAGAGCAAACCTGCTAAGAAACATGCCTCTTGTTATATATTAATGTCACTCAAACACAGACACAATAAAGTAAACAGGCTTCTCACTTTTACCAGTTTTCTATCAGTTTTCTTATTTGGACTAACTGTTACTAATTCAATAAACTGGAGATAAGAACAAAATCAGTCATAATAGGATTAAGAAGTAATTCCTTATTTATGATTAAGGACTGGTAAGATTCCCTGAGTGCTCGGTCACACTCTTTCTGCACCCCCATCAGAGACCAATACAGGTACTGACTGGCAAAAGAGTTATAAGACCTAAAGCAAAGCCAGAAGGAAACATTTCTGACAGGACAAAAAAAACCCAAAAAACCAAACAAACAGAAAAAAAACAACACATCACCAAAAAAACCCAAAAGCGCTGTCCTAGATTTTATCTGAAAAATCATTTAATCTTTCCATTTTCATATGTAGAAGAAACAAATAATGTCCAAACATTTCTAATAATTCAGAAAGTATTTCCTAGTTGGGACAATGCTGGTGCACAATCCCTTTCAAATATCCCTCACCATCACATATGGCTATGGGTGTGGGCGACCCATCCTTTCTTAAACATGATTGGCCAAGGTCAGTGCAGGAAAACCAGAATCCAGCTCACGTCAGAGATGGGAGGAGCTTTAGTCTGAAAACCATATGCATGTTTTACTGCCCTGGAAATTGCAGAAGCACAATGTGGCCAAGCCATTCAGTGATTTAGACTACCAGACAAAACCTACCAAAAGTATATTCATAGCTAAAAAAACCTTTGTTACGTTTCTTGCATGTCAGGCAGAAGGGGAAAAAGGCAACACCTGTTTGCCAGCTTTGCCATAAGGGTAACACCTCATTTATGTCAGGCAGTTTGCTACTCAGTTGTCAGCAACAATTAGAGTATATGTGGGAATGAAATAGAGATTGTGTCACTTGAGAGACCTCAAACAACAAATTATTAACCCTTAAAAACTCTCATACAGGCCCAATCTCCTGTCCTCAGTTCCACATCTCTTATCCCTGACAGGACAGGGCTGATGAAACTGGTTTCACCACTTGGACTCAGAGGCAGCATAAGACATCTGCTATTTCTTACCTTGTAAAGTGGGGAGGAGAGAGAAAAAGCAGCAGGAAACACAATTACAGAAGGTAGTATGGAGGCACAAGATGAACACAGCAAAATAGAGTCTTATCTTGTTGCAACTGTTGAGGTGGATTGTTGAGATGACTGAGGGTCTTTTCTTCTCCCTTCTCACACCCCCAGGATCATCTGCTTCTGCTTGCACTGCAGAAAAAATAAACATTGGGTTAAGGACATACAAAAAACCAATAAATCACAAATTTCGTATGGGTTTGCAACATTTCTCTTGACACAGTTTAAAAGTCCGAGGGTAGTCCTGTTTACCTATCTTCAAATATAAGAGTACAAGATGAATAATTGCTACGAAGTCAGCAGACAACCTTCTGAGGAGCAGAGCTTTACCTTGCATCCCGTGTTTTAATTTTTAGAGTTTCTGCCAAAACAAACCAGTCTTTGTTTTCATTCCATTTGTTTCTTTGTTATTGGAAAGATTTACATTTACCTTTTCCATGGTGAAGGTCACAAAATGATGGATTAAGCATTAAAAATAACCAGAAAGCATAGCTGAAAGACAGAAAACCTATTGAAATAATGGATCTTTTTTGTGATGATGTTTGAAGATGAACACTTTATATTCATGATGAGTATTTCTTAAAAAGTAAATTGAAAGTCACATCATTACACACAAAAGAGAACATTTAAAAGAAATTTGTGGTACTCTGACTAAGGCACTAAATATTTATTATTCCAGGCAAAACCAATTTTAAATTTAAGTTTAATGTACTTGCTAATCTTAATCTCATATGTCATTAATGCAGTGTTTTCAAATGGAACGACTTTGAGAAAAGGGATACACTGTATGCAAAGATGTTGTCCAGTCCACAACACTAGATACCAGTCACATGGGGGTGTCACATGAAATTCTGTAGATGCAATGGCTCTAACTCCAGACTTGAAATATCTGGTCAAGCAGAGGTGCAGGAATATGTATTCTCACCTACAGGAGAAACTGCTGATCTACCAAACGGCCCACTTCTGTTTTGCAATGTCACTTTGTTCCAGTGTTGGAACTGTTTCTGTAGGCAGAGTGCTCCACAGGAGCTTTGCTTTCCATTCATCATTTCAAACACTTAGACCTCTCACTTTGAATGTAATAGTGGTTATCTGAAGAAAAAAAGAAAAAAAGAAACATATATATTTCATGGTATTTCTAAGTTAACTTGTGAAGAAGTCCTTATTCTCTTGATCATATTAGGCTTGACAAAGATCGGCATATTCAATCAGTAAGGTAGAAAAAATGAATCACATTTAGAGAAAAGGCAATAGGAAAGTAGCTTACATTTTGGGTCATTACTAAAAGGCTAGGAAGGATCTCATTTTTCAGAAGATTGGCAATCAGTCAATCTCCTTAAAAGCATCAGATTTTCAGTATGTGGAGTCAGGCACATCTGTATGTAACACAAGTGCCAAATCTCATTTGCCCCTTCCTATACACGCTGTATTGTGATTGTACTTTTTATGCTCTACTGGGTTGAACCAACCTTGTGCTGCAAGCATGGATGGGGACACAGGTATGATACAGTCAGGGACTTGAGCATGACAGATACACTTGAATGTCATGAATATCTCGTCCATGGCAGATATCATCAGTCAACAGCAGCCCCTCATCAAGAAAACCACTTTTCAGAGGCATTCTGAAAGATGCAAACTCTACATAACTTTTTCTGCATCTCCAGGAATTACATCCCCTCTTCTGTCAGGTTTGGCACTGAGACAGCTCAACTTTGTCATTCAACAGCATGCAATTATGCCGCAGGATCTCTACTTGCCATTCTCTCTCCCACATTGTCTCACTGTCTCCAGGGAACTCTGCAATATTTTCCAGCAAGAACATCATCATCTCCTTGCAGGAAAACATCAGCCTGACTCTCTTGCCGTCACTTCCCATATACTCAATCACAGAAACATGCAGCAGTTGTACAGTAAGTTGTGAAATAACAAATCCAACAGTTCTGTTGTTCGTGTTACACAGTTCCTTCTCTCTTTCACTGTCTGCTGACCATGCGTGTCTAGCAAATGATCGAAAGTAAACTTGAAAATATTTGAAACAATGGGTCTGGCTCTTTGAACATCACTTGTCATGATGAACTTTTAAATGAGGATGGTCACAATTTGGGAAATGCAACTGGGTCTTAATACACAGTAATTCTGTAAAATAAAGTTATACTGCAAAGATAGAGCTGAAGAAATGAAAATCTGTCCAGGTATACAAAGAAACTGTGGGTAAGCATTTTATTTAATTTACCACTGTCTTCTTCCTGTTGCAGTCAAGGTTTATAGTATTTCTGGTGTTCTTTACCAAGGTCATACAAGATACATCACAATGTCTTCAATATACACTTTCCTGTGTATATTATTTCTCAGGGTCAAATTTAGGTCAAGAGCCAAAGACGATCAAAACTGAACCAGGAATTCTATCACAGTAGTGACTGAGTCTAAAGTTAAACACATCTAGGTCTAGCACTGTATTTCTAATAAAGACACACAATTTTAATTTGCATTAACATGTTCATAATATTTAAAGTATAAGCAACTTCTGAAAAAATGTCAGAAAGCATGAAGTCTCAATTTAATGGTCATACCAAAGGAACGGGGAAAAGGGGAAGAGTGGTTAGAGACTTTTGTTCATTAATCATATCAAATTCACTTTTATTATTTTCCCATTTGCATTTAATACAGACCTGGAATGTTGACTGGGATTTTCAATCTGCATTTTCATTAAAGTATCAGTAACAATTCTGAAAAAGCAATCCTGAGGCAGATAGAAAGAAAAAAAAATTAAATACATGCCAAGTGTAGTTTCCAGATGCATGACAGATCTCATAGGTTGTGGATAAATAATCAACAAAATAGTATTTCAAATTCTCTAATTTTCAATAGGTCTATGTTTTTCTTGTTTCTGTCATTTCAATTATTAAATCTGACATTATTTTAATAATTTTACCTTTCCATAATCTTCTATGTTACTGAACAAGATGCCTTTGTCATCTCTATGGTCACTGATTTTGATTTCATATGCTAGGGAAAATAGGGTTTTTTCAGTTCATCTTGTCTGGAAAAGAAAAACTGCAAAATTTTTAACAATAAGAGTAAAAAATAATTAAATTTCCTTTAAAATAAACATTAATAAAAGTGAGATAGAAGTGAAAATAAAAGAACTCAATGATTTTTTCAAATTATAGGCAGTGACAAAGAGGGAAATGGAGGGAGTGTTACAAATACTAGGAGAGGAAATCTTTTAGAAATTAATATCCAAAATTATTCTCCTTTGTCATAATACACTATTCCTTCTGATTTCACTATCTGACCAAGCAGCAGCTTTGTGGTCTGGAGAGAAGTGCTTTTCAAGGAAAATATCACAAAATCCTCCATAGTAAGTGAAAGGTGAAAAAAATAGAAAATAATATTAATAATGATGTAAGTTAGTAACAGAAACTCTGGTATTCATCACTATATCTCCAGCTGATTAAGCAGCTCATTGATTGGATCTTTCTTCTGCATGTTGCTTCCCTTAAAATCCTGAAAGGTGATCCGTTCTTCTGCCTAGTTCAAAGATCAAATCTCTTATCCCTCCAGATAATGCATATAGAAGTTCTGCTTGGATATTTTAAGGCTCTCCTGAACAGATATTATGGGGAATCATCCTATATTTAAAAGTCCAAAAATCAGTAAAGATTTCTGGACCTAGAAGATGGGCTATAAAAGACTAAGTAACAAAATAAAGTTCAGTCCGCAAAATTGAAATTAGAATGAGGAAATTAAAGGATCAGTTGCAAAAACCACCCTGTGTGGCCCACACCACTGACCTACCCTTGCTATAACTTATACCAAAGATTAAACAAAACAAAACAAAAAACCAAAAAAGCCCAACCAACAAACAAAAACAAACAAACAAACAAACCCAAAAAACAAAAACAAACCAGCAAAATCTTCACTTTTAAAAATGGTTGTTAAGTGACAAAGATACATTAGTATCATGTCTCATTTTTAAAGGTAAAAGGTGAAATAGCCTCAAGAAGAAAAAAAAGAAAAAAAATCCCTAATTGACATCAAATACCTGATTACCATACTAAGAGAAGGAGATAAACCATGTCCTTATGTGGTTCACCTTAAACAGGAGGCAATAAATGTCTGCTGTACCTGGGTAAGAAACCCAGCCCGTCTGTGTGGCCAAAGAAGTTCCTTCTGACAGCAAGTTTAGTCAGCAAGCAAATTGCAGGTTATACATCTTGATTACTACAGTGTTTACTATATCTGAAGGATCAGACTTGTAGCTGTAGCATTAATTTGCTTTTCATAAACTCAGTGCTTAGCATGTAAACTTCTCATATGGAAGTTGATACGGTATTTTTGCATTTAAAAATTATATTCCAAGGAGTAGCCCTTTCACTATACACAACTCTTGAGGCATTCAAATGGAGCTGCCATTTGGGAGGTAGGACTGCTGATAGACAGAGGCAGCTTGAAAAATCTGAATTTTCCACTGGTGCCAATGGTCTTGAAGCCCGGGCAGCCAGTTGAACTCCCAGCTTTACCTCAGAAGGAAGCAGAGTGGTTTTCCTGAGCTGTGATATTTCCTGCCTTGAACTCATGAAACTGAAGCCCAGTCCTCCATCTTTTGAGACACACACAACATTTCAAGATTTTGCAGATTTTTCTATGTGGCTCTGAGTGCTGGCCACTCTAAACTGCAGTGGCTAAAGGTGACATGCTTCAGACATGTGGCAAATGGCTATGAAAAGATCCATTTCAATCATCCAAGGGAAAAAAAAATGGATACATACTCTGATACAGCAAAATGTCAGCTAGTTGATAGCCAAACCTAGGAGGACAAATTACAGTTTAAGATTCATTCCAAACATTTTAAGGACACTTAAAATGTAAGGCAAATACAATAAATAAGAAGAGCTTTAAGTACATCATTAGTAAATACACTGATATAAGGCTTCAGAAAGTGTGAATTTTGGTTATTGAAATGTTAGGACATTTTGAATATAGTAATTAAAATAAAGTGGACAAGAAATAGAGTCTTTCTCATTCTAGGAATACTTTACATATGAGAAGTTTAACAAACATGCTTATCCCTTCCTCTGTTCTTAAGTCTCTATTTAGCACTCTACTAATGCAGATTAGAATTAGTACCAAATAGTCCTGACACACCAGACATACGATGTAGCTTCAGTTAGGATGTACCTAATGGATATTGGTACAGTTTAGCACTCTAGTTAAAGTTCTGAGAATAGTGCAAATTCAACATCATGAAAACAAAACATTAAGAAAACTTTGATGGTATTGAAATGGCATTTTTTTAAAAATCACCATATAAATGAGTCTTTAAAAAGTATATATCTGAGTTTTGAGCTTTCTGCATCTCAATACATAAGATCCATTGGTAAAACTATTTCTTAACATTTAACTTATTTTTTGTCAACTCATGTGTTTTTTGTGATTAAACTATATCCATTGCAAGTCACTTTTATTAAACTAGCTTTTTTGAGGACTTTTGCAATTTCTGGCATCTCTTTCTTAGCAATCAAGCATACTGACTCTGCCAAATCAAGAAAAGCTTCCTCTGACAGAGCTCTGTTTTGGCAGTGACAGAAGAGCGGTCCAACTCTTCTGTCTCTCCAGCTTCTTCCCACCTTCATAGAATTCTTTCTTCTGTTATGAACGAATATTATGATTTTTCTTACCTTGGCTCTGTCAAGGAAAGGAAGAAAAGTGACCTGTCTTAAAGAACTACACTGACCAATGCCCAGTAACTTCTACTTACTGTAGACTTAATGCTGAATTTTAAAGATCCTGTAAATTGACATATTATGCTTATAGCCAAGGAATAATCTAATTTCAAGTTTACTGATTGCTGATCATTCTTCTCTCGAGTCATTACAGTGCATGAAGTTATTTGATGTGAACTACAGACTCACTGACCATTCCAAAATAACATTTTTTCCAAGTGCAGGATGGTAACTCAGGGATGATTTGACAAACCCATTTAGAGAAACCATAAATGTTATAGTAGTAATTAAAAAAAAATCATTAAAATTCTAAATTTACATCTTCATTACTGTGTTTATATGGCGTTGCTTAAAAACTAAAACCAAATGGTAAACCACAAGGCATCTGCTAAACATTCACTCCACCACAAGTGCAGCTACAGGTGATATGGGACTGGGATTGATGTTTCTGTGCTGTCAGCTTCTGCTGTCGCCCAGAGGGTGATGAAAGACAGGAGGACCAGGGAATACATCAGAGTGGGAAGAAACTAAGCATGAAAATGTGTCATACTAAATGTGACATTCAGAAAGGCTAAGTTTAGACTGTGTTTGGAGGTGCTGCAGCCCAAGTGCCCACAGCTTTCCTGTGAGTAAAAACAAATGAGGAAAAATGAGGAACGATGCTTGTCACCAGCTTTCAGTATGATATGGAGTAGTGACATGCAATGGGCAGTTGTACCACCATATGGGACACAGCCATAGCCAAAGAGCAGTGACTGTGATGCACCTCACGCAGTCTAGACCATGCAAGGAATCTTTAAGTTTTACCTTACCACCTGAATGGCCCTTTTATCTGACCTGCTTGCTGAGTTCTCAAAACTACAATCAAAGAGTTTGCAAAAAGGCCCTCCTTCAGTATGAGATGGACAGTGGTAATCTTCATGACCTGTATTCCCATAAGAACTGAACAGAACAGCCAGGCTGATGTGCTATAAAACCCTTTCAGCTGCAAGTTTTATAAGGGCAAACTATTCTTGTGCTTTCCAGCTAAGATGTGCTTCCTAATTATGATATAAGTTTTTTCACTTAGATCTTGCATGATAAGCATATTAAATTGCCATGATGGGCTACAATTTATCATGATTGCTAAAAATGGGATATTCAAATTGTGGTTGGTCATTAATCATGGTCAGTAGTATAACAAATAAATGGAGTGCAATGCATCTTGAAAATCTGTGAAGGATAATTAACTTGAATTGCCAGAAAAGTAGAACAGATGAATTTTTAGATACAAAAGCAAAATATAAACAAATACCATAAACCCTATGAAACACAATTCTGAAATATTTTCATTGCTGTTGGTGTTCCCTTGCCTTTGCCCAGAACATTTACAGATACATTATTGAAAACTCTCCCAAAAAGAAGAATACCAACTACTGTATCTAAGACGAGGCATGCAGGAATTTCTACTTAAACGCTTTGTGCAAATGTTACTGATAGTTTGTTTTCTCTTCTGTAAAATTGAAATAAAAGTATATGGTGTGTTCTGTGGTTTAGTACTTATCGATGTACTTTAACATTTTCCATTGAAAGACTGCAGTAGGTTGGGCATGAAGACAGTGAACCTCTAGGCTGGCAAAGTAGGTAAATGAGGATGTTAGAACTTCCTTAACATTTAACTACACTATCAAGTGAGTGAAAAATGTTCCCATAATACCAGGGAAACTCATGGGGTTGAGAATTATGGGAAGGTTTCCTTGAAAAATTCAAGTTGTGTATATATATATATATGTGTGTGTGTGTGTATATATTTTATATATATATGTATATATATAATATGTATAATTCTCTACTGTGCCAGTTTTTAAAAAGAATACTCTCAATAACATGACAAGCATTCATATTTTGAAAACTATCATTAACTTTCGAACAGTTACTGAAGTTTTGTTCAAAAGGAAAGGTTAACTGGTGATGACTATTGTTTTGAACCAAAAGAAAAATAAAAGTTTTGATATAGAACAAGGTTTTGTAGTATTTCTTTCTGATACACAAAAATTCTCATTGCTAACTGAAAGTAAGCATAGGTGGTACCCTAAAAATACAAGACAATGGGGGTACTATATAAAAAAACCACAAACCAACAACCCAGTGTTTGTGACTGGTTGCAGATTATGCTTTTTTGACCAATTTAAGTGAATGCAGCTACTCTGGGAAGCTGATGTCTTGGTTTAAAGACATAACTTAATGCCTGAAAGTACAGTTTCCTACAAAGGAAGCCTGTTCAATTGTCTGTTTCTTTAAGAAGAGAAATTGCTCCAGACTTCTGTTCAGAAAACTTAGCACCAAAACATATTTTTAAAAGCAGAGCAGGAGTTCATGGAGAGACATCCTGGAAGAGCCCAGTGGCACTGTAATGTGCATACACAAAAGGTGGAGGAAAAATACACAAAGTTCGGTTTTGTAGTGCACAGCTGTACCAATAAAAATCTAAAGGATTCCAAGTTAAACAGTGACTTAAACTTGCCTAACTGCAAACACAACTTGGGGCAAGATTCAGGCCTCCCAAATTTCCACTGGACTGGAGAGCAGGAGGAGCTGTTTGACACAGAAGCAAGCAATTTTCTTCTACCCTTATTTCTTTTAAGAAGAAAAATGCTTTGGGCAGAACTGACTGAGCTGGTGGTGGGTAATGGGAATTTTTTGGACAGGAAGAAACTGCCAATCCGTAACCCAGATGAGATAGTATAAGTATACAATATCCATGTTTAGAAAAGTTGGGGCTGGAAGGGATGTGTGAGGGGATCAAGCATCCAGACCAATCACCCTATCCTTCTGTGACACTGTGTTTTTAAAGTCACAAAACCAGGGCAGGAATCTCCCAGGGGTCTTCTCCTCTAAGACAGTGATGCTGTGATTTAGTAACAAAAGCTTTTCAACATCTCAATGACATTTCAGTCCAGCTCTATCCTTTGACTTCATATAGAAATGCTGATACTAAGCCAGTGGAAACACATGTGTTTGAAATGCCTGAACCTTTGACTGCAAGCAGTCAACAGAAACATGAACTAACTCTAAATTAAAACAAAAAGCAAAACACAGTGAGCTCGACTGTACTATCTACTCAAAATATCAGAGACAGCAAATAGTGGATGGACATATTTTTAGATGTTTTTGTTCCACAAGGTCAAATACTTCACAAATAAAGGAGTCCAACAATATTTTGGCATAAAGATTGATATGAGATTTTTACAAACAGAGGCATGTGAAGGGAGAGGGTCAAAAGCAACTATCTTTTACACCGGGGTAAATCCCAGCATTGCTCATGGACAATGTCACAAAGGACAGAGCAGCACACTGCCCAGCTCTGAGTGACTTACCCTCTGCCATGCAGCAAACTGTGGGGCTGCAAGGATTAAAGTTGGTTCCAGGGAGTTGATGTAAGTGCTGGATTGAATGATATGTCAGCAGACAGTAAAGTGCTAAAGGCTGAGCAGTGTCCTGACAGAAATCCCTTGGTGGAAATTCAGGGAAGCATGCCACACTATATTTTATCTTCTGCTTGAACTTCAGAAAAGCAAGAGGATTTTAGGACTGGTTTGCAATGCTTTACATCTTTTGGTCCCAGATTTTTTTTCCCCTTTTAACCTTGTAATGAGACTTTCAAAAGATATTCAAAGCAGATGATTTTACAGATGCTCTTGACTTAGTCCAACGAATTTATTTTAACACAATATAATATAGTTTACTGAAACCACAAGCAGATACAGACATCTGTCATACAGAGAACACTTTTCCTGTAACATTTTGCCAATGAAATAACTGAAACATTTACCTGCAGTATTAATTTTCAGCAATATTCACCTACTCCCCTTAATATTTTGAAAGTGCCATGATGTTAGCAACTGTTAAATATTGTTTTTAATGATAAGCTCTGTCCTTGAACTGACAGATTCATTTGATAAAAGCTTTCCTTTCACTAGCTGACTTTTGCTATTAATGCTGTGAGAATAAAATGTTGGTGAATGAACAGCAGCAACACAAAAAAAGCCCAGCTGAACTAAATTATTATTTGTAAGACATTCTGAGATATTGATCTTCCTGCCTTATAAGTAATTCATGCAGTTTAACGCTGAACAAAAGGTACAGTTTTAAGAAAATGTGCTGTAGGGCAAAACTTGTAGAATAATTAAAAACTTAAAATTACTTCTTTTGACTTAACACCTTTACTTTAGCTTCAAAATAATGTTACATGACTCAATAGTATAAAGACAAGGGTTTTATATATAAAATTAGGAACAGGTTTTTTGCACTAGAATTGGAACTGTGAGAATTTCTCTTGTATAATCTGATCGATACTTTGCCTCTCCCCTTGACTTTCATATACAGTGTATAATTTAAAATAAGTAGACAGAAAAGTAATAACCAAAAGACCGATCCATTTAAATGTTCAAATACAGCTATGCTTAGAAAACGTAGACTTGATTGTTACTCTCATGAAACACGAGCTATTTCTTTAAAAATTTAACTATGACATAGTCTGTTAAAGGTCTCCCTTTTTATACCGCCAGCCATCCAAATTTCTGTGTTGGATTTAAATGTATTTGTAATGCCATAAAAATGGGCAGGAGGCGAGGAGTGGTGAAAGAGGAAGATTGATAGGAAATGACCTTAAAAAGCTTTACAGATTGTTTAATCTCAGGGAAAAAATAAGTTAGAAGCTAAAGATCCATTAAAATTATGTCTAATTTGAGGTTTAACCCCGCATTTGACATTTAACTTGGTTTTACCAATTCCTTAATCCTTCTGGTCTTCCAGTCAAAATGTCTTTTAATTAAAAAGCTATAAATGTGCCCCTTTGGCCATCTCTTAAATCTGCAATCCTCTTAGATCTCCCCTGAAAAGCCTAATCCCCTTAGTTCCTTAGAGAAAAATGCTGGCTGGGAGTGCCTGGGGCACAGTGCCCAACAGAGCTGAGATGCCTGTACGGACTCTGTGCCAGGTGAGCAGGAGCCGTCTGATCCTCACCTCTCCCAGACCAGCTCAGCCAATCTGAGGCTGGTCCATGATTCAGGAACAGCAGAAAGAAGCAGGCAGATGTCCTTTTCTGACTTGGGCACAATATCTCTGCTCTCTGCTCAGCACCCCACTGAAACCAATGCAGATTCCTCCTGGTGTGTGGGATCCAGATCTCACCTGAGATGTTTCCAGGACCCTGAACAGAACGAGACTGCTGCTTTTTCATGTAACTAAAACAGTGCCTCTCCACCACCCAGCCTGGACCCTAATGCAATTGTTAACATCATTATGCAACTCAGGCAGAGGAAGAGGATAGGTTGATAAATTTCTGGTGCATCAAAAAAAGAATCTTTTGTCTCAAGCATCATCGTTTTAGTGACAATTATACCTGCCAGATCCTTCATACAGACCAACAATAGGTCTTCAATAGCTTAGTCTTTGGATTTTTAATTTCCATCACAAACTTTTAGTATCAAGAGGAAATAAAAACAGCCACATTAATTCCAAACTGTTGTTCAAAAGAACTGAGACAAAAATTAATATCTGTGAGATATACAAGGCTACACTGGATTTTCCTATAAAGATTTTTTTTTTCTGTCTTCGAAGGAAACACATTTGTACTTAACAGGGGGGAAAAAAAAGAAGATTTTTATGCTGCGACAAATTATTGTTCTTTTGCAAAACTAAAAATCAAGATTACAAGCCAACTATATTTCTCAAACATGGCATGTTCTCTACACCATATGCTCTGAAGAGAGATGCATTTAATTGTTTGGAACAAAGCCATGTAGTTGTCAAACTCCAGGACTCCACCCAAAATCATGTAATAGGTTTCTTCAAGGTGTGTGGCATTACATTATGCTGTTTTCCATATTTGAATTACATTCCTCAACATAAAAGTCATGAACAGCATCTCAGGCTGGTAATTACCTAACTTCAGGAGTCAATGAGAGCCAGACCAGTGCTTCAGTGCTGAAAAATGACAACATGGAATAAGGTCCTTAAATCATCCACATTAAATATAGAGAGTTAGATACCTAAGAGGCATGTTCACAATAGCCAGCCTGCTGGGACACCAAAGCCAGACAGAGTAAGGGAAATTGTCACTCAAAAGGCAATAACTAAATTCCAGGACACAAATCACTTCCTCTGGAAGCAGTTATTCACATCCAAGCAGGTGCCCGATATTCAAAACTGGACAACTACAGTTTGAGAAAATCACCAGTTCAAATGTAGCAAAAATGTCTTTGTATTCTCAGAAGCATTCTAACCTGACCTACTTGTTTCCAGAATCACTTACATTTGGGACATACCAGCATGTATCTAAACACTAGCCAAAAATGCCTAAAGGAGCTTGAGGTTTTAAATATGGACAGACCAAGCCCACTTAAACAGATCAAATATAAGAGTGGCATCTGTGGAAACACAGTGTACCTTTTACAATGGAGGCAATGGAAGGCATTGCATTTATATGGCAATGGAGAGCTTGCTGTCATGGTTATGTCATTGAAAATATTTGTGAGTGATGTAAAAGGGCTTGTGTTTATTCTTCCCAGGCTGCTCTCTGAGCAATATCTGACTAAAACAACTTTCCCATTCTCTTCCAGGAGCTGACCACCATTTTCTTCTCTTTGCAAAATTAAAATAACTATAAACAATTATAAATTACACTACAAAATAATTTTGTTTTCTCATTTAGTAGCAAGTTTTTTAAAGAAAGTGGAATAAAAATGAGTTCAAGCTTTCTTCTGTCCAAACCCACCTGAAGCCCGCTTTCAGCCTGTTCTTCCTATTGGGAATGCCTGAGTGCACCACCTGCTAAGCCTGATCAACAGTTGACGCTGTTTTTCCTGGCCACCCAATGACTCCAATTCAATTGGAAGGGCTGAGTCCTCTCAGGCAGGGGAAGGCCAGGTGGCCCCTCCTTGGAAGGATTCTGTGCAGGTCAAAACACCACCTGCAATGGTCAACCTCAGTGCCAAGGGCTGCACACTGCAGGTGTAGGTTATTCTAGTTCTCCCTTTAAGTACTAATAAGAAAACCTGACCGGAGCTGGCCTGGTTTCTCCAATTCCTTTAGGGATTCCCTGGATAGGAGGGATGTATAACCAGACTTCAACCAAAAGCACACTCATCCTTTTGTCATGTTAGATAACAATGTTACTTGGATGCAAGAATACAGTTTAAAGCCAATAAAGGTACTTTAAAAGCTTAGTAGCAATCCCTACCACTCATGATGCCTTTATCAAAGAATATTATATACCAAGTTTTGTTCTGAGCTAGGCTGAATTTAGATATATTTTGGTTCAACGACATTATTGTTCTTTTGAATTTTAACAACGTATGTACTAATTTGATTTACTTTAGTTTGGATTTAATTTGATAGCACTAGGTGCTAATGGGAAAACTCTCAAAAGAAACCCACGAGTCTTTCTAAAATTGCATTTCTGCAAATCAACATGCTGATATTTACTGATTTCTTTTACGAAAGAAAAACACGGGATTTAACTGTGTACCTTCCATAACTGCTGAATGATTCTGCTCCTTTTATCAAATTTCAATTTGTGTTGTAAAGAGTTTACACAATAAACACCTCAGAAGGTATGTTTTCTAAATGACCCTCTGTGAATTACAGACCAATACCATTTTCTTTGCTCATTGTATATAAGCTCTTAAAAGCACTATAAATCGTTAGAAGCTAATGGCTCCCATCTACCTTTTTACTTTCAACACAGCTTTTAAAAAAGGAAATCACATTAGGCTTTCTACTTCTGATTGTCAGTTTTGCTGCATTCATATCTCTTTGTACCTTTTATGTACTTCCAATAATTGCAACATCTAGCTTTCACTACATTTGGTATTTCTTGATATAATACATACATATTTGTATTTATCTTGAAAAGCTATGTTTTGGAATGCTCATGATATTACCATAAATAACTTTTTCAGTGTACCCACTGTACCTCAAAAAAAACCCCTACATGGATTCTCAGAAGGAAAGTTTCATTTGTAGCAACTCTTGGTCATTGCATAACAGGTAAGAGATACACTCTTTATAACTGCAGAAAAAGGGAACGATATGGACTAAAATAAGGTAGAGAGACAGATACATGATGTTACAGAGAAACTTTGCATTAAGCAACACTGAAAAGTTCACGTCCTTTTACTATCATAGAAGACTGTCCCACTGCTCTTGACTTCTTATTAACACAGTACATAAAGTCACAGATTACTGATGAGATAAATTACAGGTTTTCTAAGAAGAGACAGCATTCTGTTGAATGTCTGAACAACTTCAAAAGGTTTCCAAAGTGTATCTTTTCCCAGAGGTGGTGGCATTCTCAGGTACAGAAACACAAAAATTACGGAGTATACATACTTCTGTATACATAGAGGAAACTTAGGAATAAAGTGTACTTAATAAATAACACTGCTCATTTACATTTGTAATCACATGTATACATATTCAACAGCATAATCAACACTAACACAATCATTTTTCGCTATACTAAGTCACTCTCTTTTATGCTACAGCAATACAGAATTCTGTTCTCTGTCCAAATGAGATTTTTTTTTTTTAATAGATAATTCTTGGAGAAATTCTACACCTATTAATACTGAATTCCTCTGACATCACACAGAATTAATATAATCAAGCACATCATTTGTGCTAATTCATTTATGATGACAACATCAAGAGAGAAGAAGATGCTGGAAGAGCAATGGTCATCCTCAGTGACCTACCTGCACACCCATATTTCTTCTTGGCATTACTAGTACTTTGGTCACATGTACGGATTTGTTTAGACTCAGACCTGAAGACAAAGGAAAGCATTTCTGGCAGATTTAATGTCTTGCCTCAGAGACAAGACAGTTACTGTAAATCACTGGCTAAGGGACCAATGCTATAATCTTGCTCTGGCTTAGATAAAATTTTCTATATCTATATCCAAATGATCTGGATGAGCATCTCTGTATTATCTGGAGATAAAAATGTAAATTGCCATGACCTTCATAAACTGCAGTGGTTTTGCACGTTGCATGATCCGAACTATTTGCCTTCTCCCTCACTGTCCCAGAAATACTCTTATTGAAACACTAATTTTAGGACAAAATACATTAAAAATATAAACCTCATTTATCACATAACATTATATGTTGAAGTATGGATTCTAAAGGAACAGAAACAGCAGAGAAGTTTTAATGTGTAGCTCTCTCCATAGGGGGTCTCTGCTAGGAGGTTCTCACACAATTAAAGTCTTCTGTTTTAAGGTCTTTGGGTAGGGAAACACAGCATCTAATGCATAAACAGTCTGGCACCGTGAATAGCACCAAATCCTGATAAAAATACATAATAAATCAAATGGGCCCTGCTGTGCAAGAAGAATTGCAATTCCCTTTGGTTAAGGCCAGCCAGAACAGGCATGCTCACAGCAGCACACGCTGTGACAGACAGGGGACCCTTCATTTCTTTTTATGTTCCAAGCCCCCAGAAAACATATATGCTGGTAGTGTGGACAGCTGAAATGATTCAAGGATTAGAGGATATCACAGAGGAAGAGCAAGGAAAGAAACTTAATTTACACAGCTTAGAGAAAAAGAGATTAAGAGGATAAAAAACTGTATAAATATCTTCAAGGATTCAAGGAAATAACATCAATGCAGGAAAAAAGTTGTGTACATTACCTAAAAAAGTTAATAAATTTACTATCCTGAAACTATAAGGTTTTGGGAAGAAAAGAGAAAACAATAGCTGATGAAGTTGATAAAGGGAATACTCAAGTAGAGAAGACAAATCAGGTGGCTGGATCAAAACTTTAAGAAAATTGAGGAATGTAGAGACTGCTTGCAACTGCACAATAAAAATAAAATTGATATTAATACCAGGTATTTATTCTGTAACATAATTAGGGGCAGCACCTTCTGAACCTAAGAAAGTCTTTTGGGCTTGCTAAGGGATTTCTTTTCTTCACATGATATATGGACAAGCCCAGAAGTGCCAACTGTTAGTTTTAACCATGTTTTGCAATATCCAGTGTTTCTTCTTTGTGACGGTTTGGACTTGGCTCCCTGCCAAATGCCCGAAAGTTAGGACAGCAGCTCCCTTTCC